>NC_142804.1:19569088-19759391 GCF_049724085.1 Artemia sp. Qi Xiang Cuo
ATTGTCTTCAAAATGTTCGACGGGCGAGAGGACAATTACAATAAAGAACGACCTCTAATTACATTTTGTAATCATGAAATATAAAATATAGTAATATAAAATATTATTAAATAACCATATATGACGTAATGAGTGACTTGACGTAGAAATTTAAAAAATAGTTATTTTATTTTCGTTTTCAGTTCAGAATCGGTAAATTTATAAACTGCAAAAATACTTATGGTATCTGAGCAATAGTTTTAATCTTTTAATTTAGACAAGATAAATACCTAAAAATTTTAAAATTAGTTGAATTTTTTGTTAGGTTCTTGGTACTTGATACGTGACTTAAACATTCAGCTAGCATTCAAACATTCAACCAATGCGTTTTGAAAACTTGGAACAAAGAATAAACACTTTTCGTTGTTGGCCCTCGTCTACGCCACTGTCTGCAGGAAGAATAGCACGTGCCGGTTTTTATTACACAGGCACAGGTACTGAAGTGGAGTGTTTTGCCTGCAAAAAAAGAATTAGTGACTGGAATTGTAACGATCTAGCTATTGCTAGACACTTAAACTTAAGCCCGGATTGTCCATTTTTGTCTAATGGTTCCTCCCGCCCTTTATTGTCACCAGAAGAACGTCGAGCTCTTAAACGAGAGGATGTTAGACTAATGACATTTAATGGAAGGTGGACGATTGATTTTATTGACACCAGAGAATTAGCTAAAGCTGGATTCTTTTTTGTCGGCCATGGTGACCAGGTTCAGTGTGCTTTTTGTGCAGGGGTGGTTGGACATTGGGAGGAGGGAGATGTGCCTATGGAAGAACATAGAAGACACTTTGAAATATGCCCCTTTGTGCGGGGATGTGATGTTGGAAACATTCCAGCTGAAGCTACAAATGGCTCCGAAGCCCCACTTATACGTTTACCTCCTGCTGTACCCGGAGGCTATGATATTTTTGAGCGATATAATAGATCGAGACACCGGCAACTAGCAGTTGATAATCTTTCTGTCCGAAGTGGTGGTACAGCCCTTCCTAGCATCAATTCAAAGCCACTGGTCACATCAGTTCACAGTCATCTCAATTCACTGGCCAACCTCAGAATTAATGCCCATCGAGGCCCTGAGCACCCTGATAAAACAACTTTTGAAGCTAGGTTACAAACTTTTGCTAATTGGCATTACCATGAGCGGATGGATCCTCGCAAACTTGCCGAAGCAGGATTTTTCTATCTGGGAGAGTGAGATAAGGTGAAATGTTTTCATTGTGATATAGGTTTGTGCAACTGGGAGGAAACAGATGATCCCTGGGTTGAACATGCAAGGTGGTTTAGTGACTGTGTATTTTTAATTCTGTCAAAGGGAGATGAATTTATTAATGAAGTCAAAGAGTTACTTAAAAGGAAAGCAGAGGCCAAAAACACTGAAAGTGAAAGAAGGCTGGAAGAAAAACTGAAGAAATAAATTGAAGGATCCGTGGCCAAGATGACAATGGAAGTTGTAGAAGCTACCAAAGTGAGACAAGCTATTTTGAATCAGTTGAAGAGAACAGGCCAAGGATTTATGGCGGTTGATGCGTTGATTATTGCTGCCCTTGAAATACCCGATCAGCCAGTCGAGATTTCATCCTCTGTTCCCTCTTCAAGTGGAACAGAAACGAATTTAAATAGTAAGAGACGAAACTCAAACAATCAAGTAGCTAACTAAGTCCAATGTATGGAATAGTTTGTTATTTCAGTGATCGTCTTTTAATGTAATTATCATACCGTTCCTTGCTCTTTTGTTTGGCTGTCTCAATTTTTGCATGTCTATAAACTACATCATTATAATAACGCTGTTTGTCACTATCAATTTTCGCATCTCGATACGCCTGGTCGGTTGAATACCTTTGCTTTTCTCTTTTCAAGATGCTATCTCTGTTTTTTTGGTAGTGCTGTTTTTTTAACTTGCGTGTAGCTTGCTTGATTGAAACCATTATGTTACCATTAGTTGATTGTTTATGTCACGTATCAAGTATCAAGATCCTAACAAAAAATTAAACTAATTTTTAAATTTTCAGGTATTTTTCTAGTCTAAATTAAAAGATTAAAACTATTGTTCAGACACCATAAATATTTTTGCAGTTTATAACTTTAGCGATTCTGAACTAAAAACGAAAATAAAATAAAAATTAATTTTTTCAATTTTTACGTCATGTCGCTCATTAAGTCATATATGGTTATTAGTACACAATAGGTTTTAGATATTACGTCATGTCACTTATTACGTATTATATGGCTATTAGTAGATAATCGGTTACAAAAGGCACTAGATGTAGCGATTTCCTTTATAATGAGCTTTTATACAGCTCTTTAGGATTTTCCAGTGTCCCGCTCGCTGAGGAGGAAAATAAAGCGGAAAGAAAAAAATATCCCGTTTGTGGAGAATAACGTGGTAAAAGCCTATTTTCTTGATTTTCAAGCCAATATTTTTTCTTTGTTATTCAAGCCAAAGGGCGATAAGTTTCCTTTATAGAGGATTCGGACAAGGCGGTTTTAATGGTGTACTTTTTGTTTTGATCTGACTCTTTTTTTAGGAGTTGGGGGTTTTATATTTCTTAACATTGGAGGTGATCGTCTCTTACTAGGTTGCTAGCTACCGCTGCAACCCGGATTTGACAATTAAAAGGGGCATTAGCTCTTTCTATTTTCAACCGAATGAGCCCCTTTCGAAGTTCTTACGACAACTCCTTCGATAGGAAGTGCCCTGGTCTAAACAAAAACAAAAACAAAAATAATAGATTGTACCCACATCGATCTTTACTATATTGGCTTGAATAACAAAGAAAATATATTGGCTTGAAAATCAATAAAATCAACTTTAACCACGATATTCTCCACATATGGTATCTTTTTTTCTTTCCGCTTTTTTTATATCCTCAGCTAGCTGGGCACTGGAAAATCATAAAGAGCTGTATAATGACTCATTTTAAAGGAAATTCCTACATCTAGTCACTTTTGCAATTAAAAATAAAACAGTTTTTAAGTAGAATCAATTTTGTCAAAAAAACTGCATTTTTGATGTATTTTCATACTGTGGTCTTTTCAAAGATATTTGAATTTTGAAGCAATCAAACAGTTCATGGTAATGAACTCTATAGTAATAATAGCTACTTGTCTCAATAGTAACGAAACTCTAAAGAACTAAATTTTGATACCAATAGATATATCAAAGCAAACAGTTCGTGATAATGAACTGTATGTATAGTAAGAGCGACTCTTCTCAATAGTAACTTGCTACATCCAATTCCTTCTGTAATTAAAGACAAAATATTTTTTCTAAATAGTTCCAGATTGCAGCGGTAGCTAGCAACCTAATTAAAAGACGATCATTCGAAGAACATACCATTTCCTATATTGGACTTAGTTAGCTGATCGATTCCTTGAAAAAAAATCTTATTTGTCAACTGAAACTAAGAATAATTCCCGAAAATTTTAAATAAAATAATTTTATTTAACTGCAAAGTGCAAAAATATTTCTGGTGTCTGAACAATAATTTCCATTTTTTACTTCAAACCATGAAAAAACCTGAATGAACCTCAGAGAATCAGGAAGCTAAGTAAGTTAGGTTGCTAGTAATGCATAATGCTTCAGTTGCTGTAGTTCGATTCGTTCTTTAATGTAGATCTCTTACTAGGTTGCTAGCTACCGCTGCAACCCGGATTATTCAAAATATAATTTGCTAATGCTATAAATATGTTACTGGGTAATCATATTTGGCACTATACGTAATATTCAAATAATTATGTGAGAAAGCTTGGCCGAGCGGTCTAAGTTGCTGATGTTAGCCACCAGTCTCTTTGGAGGCGTGGGTTCAAATCCCACCGCTACCAGTATTTTATACTAAAGCAAACAAATTACTTGTTTGTCTGATCTTAGTTACTATGGGCTGAAGTTCGTTCCTTACGGTAACTATCAATAAATACTATTTATAGTATCAATCCCTTATGTTTAATTCTAAAATTGTCAGGTATTTTTCTAGTTTGAATTAAAAAATTAGTATTATTGGTTGGAGATCATAAATATTTTTGCAGTTCACATAATAACTCTAGCGATTTTGAACTAAAAACTAAAATAAAAAAATTGTATATTTTTCATTGGAAATATAGGACACCAATAAACAGATACATACTTTACGGGTTAAGACAAAAGAGTTTGGTTCCAGGATACAATAATAACTTTGAACTAAGATGAAATAAAATTAATGGCGTAAAAAATGGCGTTGCGGGTCAATTGAAGCAAAAGGAAAACCAAACCAATTTTAAAATTTTCAGTTTTTTTTCTGATTTGAATTAAAAATGGAAATTATTGATCAGACGCCACAAATAGTTTTGCACTTTGCAGTTAAATAAAATTATTTTATTTAAAATTTTCAGGAATTTTTCTATTTTCAGTTAAAAGTGGAGAGAAAAAAAAGGTGCCGGCTGTGGAGAATACATGGTTAAAGTCAATTTTCTTGATTTTCAAGCCAATATATTTTCTTTGTTATTCAAGCCAAAAGACGGTAAGTTTGCTATATAGAAGTTTTGGACAAGATGGTTCTAATAGTGTAATTCTCGTTTTGATCTGTATCTTTTTTCAGGAGTTATGGGCTACTTTAGTTTTTACTATGGGACGTGATCATGTCTTACTAGGTTGCTAGCTATCGCTGCAACCCGGATATATAATGATTCCTTTTGTTACTTCAGTTACTATGGGCTAAAGTTCGTGACTTAATATAATTCAAACTAAGAATATCCTGAAAATTTTTAATGTTTTTTTTTCTTTTCGATTTAATCAACAAAAGTTTTATTTCATCTCTCACTTCAAAGTTATAATTGTCTCCTAGAACCAAACTTTTTTTGGCTCAACTTCTACAGTGCTCCATAGAAAATAAATTCAATTTTTATTTTATTTTAGTTTTCAGTTCAGAAGCGCTAAGGTTATTATGTAAACTGCAAAAATATTTATGGTGGCCGAGCAATAATTTTTAATTTTTTTTCAAACTACAAAAATTCCTTAAAATTCTAAAATTAGTTTTGTTTTTTGTTAGCTTCCTGCTACTTGATACGTGACTTTAACTTGTCCAATCTTAGTAAGAATTTTATAAGATGACTTCACGGAATAATTCTCGTAATAACAAGTGTAAATCAAATTTTGATAGAGAGACAGTAGCAAGGAAGAAGGAGTTGATTCACGTGAAAAACCCTCACCTTGAGCAGATGCCAAGTGATACATTATACCACATTCATTTAGATACTGAGTATCAGGATCTACAAGCATTATTTGGTGATGTTAAGTTTGTATGCATGGGGGGTACACCAGTTCGTATGAAAGAGTTTGCGCATTTCATCATGAAGGAGATAGGATATAGTCTGCCGGCCGGTACTACTCTTCGAGATATTTCAGAGAAAGGGCACAGATACTCAATGTTTAAAGTTGGACCTGTACTTTCAGTGAGCCATGGAATGGGTGTCCCATCTATCGGCATCTTGCTAAATGAGATGATTAAGCTTATGTATCATGCACAAGTACAGGATCAAGTTTTCTTCCGGATAGGAACCTGTGGAGGAATTGGCATTGAGGGTGGAAACATTGTGATAACCAGTGAAGCTTTGAACGGATATGGTGAGGCTAATTTTGACCTTCCTGTACTTGGCAAGAAAATGAGTCGCCCAGCAAAACTTGACTCCAACTTAGCGACGGACTTAAAGAATCTTACAAGACCTGAAGACCCATGGAGTACATCCATAGGAAAGACAATGTGTGCAGATGACTTTTACGAAGGACAAGGAAGACTAGATGGGGCTTTCTGCGAATATAGCGAGGATGATAAGATTTCATATTTGACCAAGCTTTATAAGAATGGAGTTAGAAATATTGAAATGGAGGCAGTTATTTTTGGTGCACTAACTCACCATGCTGGTATTCGAGCGGCCATCGTTTGTGTAACCTTGCTTAACAGACTAAATGGTGATCAAATAAATTCTACAAAAGAACAACGAGATGAGTGGCAAGCCAGACCTCAAAAATTAGTATCGAGGTATATTAAAAGTCAAATTAATTTATCTTCGTAGATAAAGTAAACCTTTATTGTCTATGACTACCAAGGCAGAATGCTGAGAGGTAAAAATGTTTGACTATTGTGCCTTTTAGGGGTGTGTAGTCTTTGGTATACGGGAATACTTTTTAAGACATCATGTTGAGATACCCTAACCTCTTCTAAAAAATCATTTGCTGCTAATTTAGGAAAGGTAACAAGCTAAATTAGTCTTAATAACAAAATATTTAGTTGTATACACAAATGTACTTATTGTTTCTATCCGATACCATCTATAGGGTTTCCTGGTAATTTTTCGTTTACCGTGGGCCATGTTCATTTTTTTCTTGATTACACCTATCGTTACAACCACGATTTACATGTATCGGTGTTTAGTTCTATAAAAAAAACCTTTATGGTATAAGAAAATGCAGTTTCTTTATAAAAAAAAGGTAAACGTAGGAATCAATTCCTACCATGGACATTTTTCACATATATGTCAATTTAAAGTCTAAACTACTATTTTATTAATGACTTTAGTATATGAGATCTTCATGATTGACCATTTATGATTAATTATATCGATCCTTGATGAATTATGATGAATTATGCAATAAAATAAAAAAAATTGAATATTTCTCATTGGAAATATAGGACAACAATATAGAGATACACGTATAGAGACAGAGATACGAATTTTTAAAATTTTCATTGTTTTTGTGGTTTGATTTAAAAAATGGAAATTATTTTTCATACACCATAAATATTTTTGCACTTTTCAGCGAAATAAAATTATTTTATTTAAAATTTTCAGGAATTATTCTACTTTTAGTTGACAAATAAGATTATTTTTCAAGGAATCGAGCAGCTAAGTCCGATATATGCAATGGTATGTTCTTCGAATGATCGTCTTTTAATTAGGTTGCTAGCTACCACTGCAACCCGGAACTATTAAAAAAATATTTATCTTTAATTACAGAAGGAACTAGATGTAGCAAATTACTATTGAGACGAGTCGCTCTTACTATACAACTTACAGTTCGTTATCATGAACTGTTTGCTTTGATGTATCTATTGGTATCAAAATTTTGTTCTTTAGAGTTTCGGTTACTATTGAGACAAATAGCTATTATTACTATAGAGTTGATTACCATGAACTGTTTGACTGCTTCAAAATTCAAATATCTTTGAAAAGACTGCAGTATGAAAACACATCAAAAATACAGTTTTTTGACAAAAATAGAAAATAGGTAGTTTCAAATATAGGGGTTTCGGACAAGGCGTCATCAATAGTGTAAGTAGTAAGCGCCTAATGCATTGAAAATATACATTGAATTACACGTTGATATGTGTGTATATTTTCAAGTAATTGGGTTACCAGGGTCATTCGCCTATTACAATGAACTCTACATAAGTTGGCAGACATGTTTTCTATTATGACATTGATTTTTTGTGTGTCAGTCAATTAGAGAAAGTTGGTGGTTAGTCCAATATAATAACTTGATTGGTCAGTTTTCTAAAAAAAACTTGCCAAGCTATAATGTACTCAATTTAAAAAAAAAACCCGTCGTTATTGCGAGAGGCTTAATCAATTTATATCTTAGTGTTAACTGGGTGATCTAATTGCGTAGGTACTAAAGGAACAATTGAAGGTGGAGAAAAAAAGGGGTAATTAGTGATTGGATAATTTTAACAGGAAATGACTGAAAAGTGTTTTGGAGGAGATGGAATGAATGTGTACTGTATAATACACAAGTGATGATTTGCACAGTGTTGTCAATTTTAAATAGTTTAGAAATAAAAAAAATTAACAAGAAATGGCTGAAAAGTGTTTTGACTGAGTTGAGTTGCACGAGGGTTCAGTTACATGCGGATTCAGTTACACGGGGATTAGTTAAAGGGGGTCGAGTAGCACGGTGGTTCAGTTGTACAGGGTTTCGGTTATACAGGGGTTCAGTTACATGGGGGGTTCAGTTGTACGGAGTTTCGGTTACACAGGGGTTCAGTTACATGGGGGGTTCAGTTGTTTTTTCTGATTTTGTGTGTTTTCGCAAGAAAATAACTGATCTTTTAGCAAACTTAGCCATAGCTACCTGAAACTCTGCATAAATATCTTCATTTTTAATCTAATTGCGTAGGTACTAAAGGAACATTGAACATTTTTTCTGATTTTGTGTGACCACCCGGCACCCCAAAGACTCCTGAGCCTCCATTATAATACTTTTTAAGGCTTTATTATATCTTTTCAGAACAAATTATTATTTTAGGGAATTATTTCGGTGAAACAGTTAGAGACATTTGAACGGTGCTGTGAGGTCCCTTACCACAACCCCAAAGGGCTCCGATCTCCCCACCCCAATCCCGAAGGAAGCCCCCGGACAGCAAAGGTTCTCTGGACCCCCAAAGGACCCCCGGCGCCCCCGGTGCCTCCTGATTCCCCCATTATAATACTTTTTAAGGCTTTAGTATATTTTGTCAGAACAAATTATTATTTTAGGGAATTATTTCGGTGAAACAGTTAGAGACATTTTAAGAGATGATTTTAGAAAAGGACTTAAGGGTGAAACTCTGTGGTCGTTATAATACACAAGTTCCATTTGAACGGTGTTGTGAGGTCCCTTACCACAACCCCCAAGGGCTCCGTGGGGCCCCCCCCCAAACCGAAGGGAGCCCCCGGGCAGCAAAGGTTCTCTGGACCCCCAAAGGACCCCCGGCGCCCCCGATGCCTCCTGAGTCCCCCATTATAATACTTTTTAAGGCTTTATTATATCTTTTCAGAACAAATTATTATTTTAGGGAATTATTTCGATGAAACTCTGTGGTCGTTATAATACACAAGTTCCATTTGAACAGTGTTGTGAGGTCCCTTACCACAACCCCAAAGGGCTCCGATCCCCCCATCCCAACCCCGAAGGAAGCCCCCGGTCCTCAAAGGTTCTCTAGGCTCCCAAAGAGGCCCCCGGCGCCCCAAAGACTCCCGAGCCTCCATTATAATACTTTTTAAGGCTTTATTATATCTTTTCAGAACAAATTATTATTTTAGGGAATTATTTCGGTGAAACAGGCCCTCATAGGTGTTTGTTGTCTGAAACCTATAGTTTGGGATGAATAGTTTGCTATCTCAAGCTTTTCTGAGCTAAGGTTTCTTAGTATTTCATAGGTGTGTGTTGTCTGAAACTTATGATTTGAGGTATGTAATTTGCTATTTCCAACTTTTCATAACCAGATTTCTTAGTCTTTCGTAGGTATGTGGTGTCTGAAACCTATGATTTGGGATGTGTGGGTTGCTACTTTTTGACTTTTCTGAGCTGGATTTCTTAGCCTTTCGTAGGTGTGTGTTGACTGAAACCTATGATTTGGGAATGAGTGGTTTGCTATTTTTGACTTTTCTGAGTTAGATTTCTTAGCATTTCATAGGTGTTTGCTTTCAGAAAATTATGATTTTGGAGGTGTATTTTGCTTTTTGGACTTTTCAGAGATAGGATTCTTATTCCCTCATAGGTGTTTGTTGTCTGAAACTTGTAGTTTGGGATGAGTAGTTGGATATTTCAGACTTTTCTGAGCTAAGGTTTGTTAGTATTTCGTAGGTGAAGCTTCCACATCAGTTTTAAGTTCACAAAGACATAAAAAATTTAAAGTTCAGTTCTAATTTTTCCATAGAAGATAGGAAAAGTTATACTATTATTGTGATTATTTTCTATGAAGATAGAAAGTTTCACTTTAATTCTAAATTTTCTTAAATTCAGTTCCGACTTTTCTAAAAGAGATGAAAAAATTTAAAGTTCAATTTAAAATTTTCTCAACGAAGTCAAGGAAAGTTCAAGTTCCCTACTGAATTTTATCAAAGAACGCAATTCAATTCTAATTTATCCAGAGAAAATAAAAATCTTCCACCTAAGTTCCTTATTTCACAAAGACATAAAGAAATTTAAAGTTCAATTCTAAATTTTTCAGTGGAAGATAGAAAAAGTAATACCATACTTGTGAATATTTTCCCGGAAGATAAAAAGTTCTAGTTCAATGTAAAATTTTCTCAACGAAGTGAAGAAAAATTCAAGTTTTCTTCTGAATTTTACCAAAGAACACAATTCAATTATAATTTCACCATAGAAAATAAAAATTTTCCACTTCAGTTATTTATTTCACAAAGAAATAAAGAAATTTAGAGTTCAGTTATAAGTTTTTTGGTGTAAGATAAAAAAAGTAATACTATACTTTTGAATATTTTTACGAAAGTTAAGAATGTTCTACTTGAATTTAAAATTTTCTCAATGAAGTAAAAAAAAGTTCAAGTTCCGTACTGACTTCTACAAAAGAACACAATTCAATTCTAATTTATCCAGAGAAAACAAAAATCTTCCACTTAAGAACTTTATTTTACAAAGACATAAAGAAATTTAGAGTTCAATTCTAAATTTTTCGATGGAAGATAGAAAAAGTAATACCATATTTGTGAATATTTTCCCGGAAGATAAAAATTTCTAGTTCAATTCAAAATTTTCTCAACGAAGTGAAGAAGAATTCAAGTTCTCTTCTGAATTTTACCAAAGAACACAATTCAATTCTAATTTCACCAGAGAAAATAAAAATCTTTCACTTCAGTTCTTTATTTCACAAAGACATAAAGAAATTTAAAGTTCAATTCTAAATTTTTCGGTGGAAGATGGAAAAAGTAATACCATACTTGTGAATATTTTCACGGAAGATAAAAAAGTTCTAGTTCAATTTAAAATTTTCTCAACGAAGTGAAGAAAAGTTCAAGTTCTCTACTGAATTTTACCAAAAAACACAATTCAATTCTAATTTCTCCAGAGAAAACAAAAATCTTCCACTTAAGTTCTTTATTTTACAAGGACATAAAGAAATTTAGAGTTCAATTCTAAATTTGTCGATGGAAGATAGAAAAAGTAATACCATTTTTGTGAATATTTTCCCGGAAGATAAAAAGTTCTAGTTCAATTCAAAATTTTCTCAACGAAGTGAAGAAGAATTCAAGTTCTCTTCTGAATTTTACCAAAGAACACAATTCAATTCTAATTTCACCAGAGAAAATAAAAATCTTCCACTTAAGTTCTTTATTTCACAAAGACATAAAGAAATTTAAAGTTCAATTCTAAATTTTTCGGTGGAAGATATAAAAAGTAATACCATACTTGTGAATATTTTCTCAAAGAGATAACAAATTTAAAATACTGTTCAAAATTTTTCACAAAAGATAAAAAAGATCAATTTCTCTTCTGAATTTTACGAAAGAACATACTTCAATTCTAATTTCACCAGAGAAAATAAAAATCTTACACTTAAGTTCTTTATTTCACAAAGACATAAAGAAATTTAAAGTTCAATTCTGAATTTTTCGGTGGAAGATAGAAAAAGTAATACCATACTTGTGAATATTTTCCCGGAAGATAAAAAGTTCTAGTTCAATTTACAATTTTCTCAACGAAGTGAAGAAAAGTTCAATTTCTCTTCTGAATATTACTAAAGCAAATTCTTTCTTGAATTCGCCTCCTTGATAAATAAAAAACACATTTCATTCAAAAAATTATGACAAATTCTAAGTAATTAACAAACTGTTTCTTGAATCCTCCTCCTGAATTCACAATACATATATTTCAATTAAGAAATTACGAAAAAATTGTAAGCAAGTAACAAACTCTTTCTTGAATACACCTCGTAGATACACAATGCAGAAATTTCATTTAAGAAATTATCAAAAATTGTAAGTAATTAGCAAATTCTTTCTGGAATTGGCCTCCTGGATCAATAAAAAAGACATTTCATTCAAGAAATTATGACAAAATTCTAAGTAAGTAACAAACTCTTTCTTGAAGTTACCTCATGGATACATAATGCAGAAATTTCATTTAAGAAATTATGAAAAAATTGTAAGCAAGTAACAAACTCTTTCCTGAAGTCACCTCGTGGATACACAAGGCAGAAATTTCATTAAAGAAATTATGATAAAATTGTAAGTAAGTAGCAAATTCTTTCTTGAATTTACCTGCTGGATAAACAAAAAGACATTTCATTCAAGAAATTATAACAAAATTCCAAGTAAGTAACAAACTCATTATTGTTTTCACGACTTAGATACACGATGTAGAAATTTAATTCAAGAAATTATGAAAAAATTCTCAGTAAGTAACAATTTCTTTCTTGAAGTCAACTCTTGGATACACAATACGGAAATTTCATTCAATAAATTATGAAAAAATTGTAAGCAATTAACAAACTCTTTCCTGATGTCACCTCTTGGATACACAATGCAGAAACTTCATTTAAGAAATTATCATAAATTGTAAGTAAGTAGCGAATTCTTTCTTGAATTCGCCTCTTGGATAAACAAAAAAGTCATTTCATTCAAGAAATTATGACAAAATTCTAAATAAGTAACAAATCCTTTCTTGAATTTACCTCATTGATACACAACGCTTTATTGTTTTCACGACTTAGATACACGATGTATAAATTTAATTCAAGAAATTATAAAAAAAGGAAAGTAAGTAACAAACTCTTTATTGATTTTCATCTCTTGGATACAAAAAAAAAGACATTTCATTCAAGAAATTATGACAAAATTCTAAGTAAGTAAAAAACTCATTCTTGAATTTTTATTTTTATTTTCTCTGGTGAAATTAGAATTGAATTGTGTTCTTTGGTAAAATTCAGAAGAGAACTTGAATTCTTCTTCACTTCGTTGTGAAAATTTTAAATTGAACTAGAACTTTTTATCTTCCGGGGAAATATTTACAAGTATGGTATTACTTTTTCTATCTTCCACTGAAAAATTTAGAATTGAACTTTAAATTTCTTTATGTCCTTGTGAAATAAAGAACTTAAGTGGAAGATTTTTATTTTCTCTGGATAAATTAGAATTGAATTGTGTTCTTTGGTAAAATTCAGTAGGGAACTTGAACTTTTCTTCACTTCGTTGAGAAAATTTAAAATTGAACTAGAATTTTGTATCTTCCGGGAAAATATTCACAAGTATGGTATTACTTTTTCTATCTTCCACCGAAAAATTTAGAATTGAACTTTAAATTTCTTTATGTCTTTGTGAAATAAAGAACTTAAGTGGAAGATTTTTATTTTCTCTGGATAAATTAGAATTGAATTGTGTTCTTTGGTAAAATTCAGTAAGGAACTTGAACTTACTGAATTACATTAATAATCACTTTAAATTTTTTCATCTCTTTGAGAAAAGTCGGAACTGAATTTAAGAAAATTTAGAATTAAAGTGAAACTTTCTATCTTCATAGAAAATAATCACAATAATAGTATAACTTTTCCTATCTTCTATGGAAAAATTAGACCTGAACTTTAAATTTTTTATGTCTTGGTGAACTTAAAACTGACGTGGAAGCTTCACCTACGAAATACTAAGAAACCTTAGCTCAGAAAAGTCTGAAATATCCAACTACTCATCCCAAACTAGAAGTTTCAGACAACAAACACCTATGAGGGACTAAGAATCCTAGCTCTGAAAAGTCCAAAAAGCAAACTACACCCCCCAAATCATAATTTTCTGAAAGCAAACAACTATGAAATGCTAAGATATCTAACTAAGAAAAGTCAAAAATAGCAAACCACTCATTCCCAAATCATAGGTTTCAGTCAGCACACACCTACGAAAGGCTAAGAAATCCAGCTCAGAAAAGTAAAAAAATAGCAACCCACACATCCCAAATAATAGGTTTCAGACACCACATACCTACGAAAGAATAAGAAATCTGGTTATGAAAAGTCGAAAATAGCAAATTACATACCTCAAATCATAAGTTTCAGACAACACACACCTATGAAATACTAAGAAACCTTAGCTCAGAAAAGCTTGAAATAGCAAACTATTCATCCCAAACTATAGGTTTCAGACAACACACACCAATGAGGGCCTGTTTCACCGAAATAATTCCCTAAAATAATAATTTTTTCTGAAAAGATATAATAAAGCCTTAAAAAGTATTATAATGGAGGCTCGGGAGTCTTTGGGGCGCCGGGGGCCCCTTTGGGAGCCTAGAGAACCTTTGAGGACCAGGGGCTTCCTTCGGGGTTGGTCTGGGGGGATCGGAGCCCTTTGGGGTTGTGGTAAGGGACCTCACAGCACTGTTCAAATGGAACTTGTGTATTATAACGACCACAGAGTTTCACCCTCAAATCCTCTTCTAAAATCATCATTCAAAATGTCTCTAACTGTTTCACCAAAATAATTCCCTAAAATAATAATTTGTTCTGAAAAGATATAATAAAGCCTTAAAAAGTATTATAATGGGGGACTCAGGAGGCATCGGGGCGCCGGGGGTCCTTTGGGGGTCCAGAGAACCTTTGCTGTCCGGGGGCTTCCTTCGGGGTTGGGGTGGGGGGCTCGGAGCCCTTTGGGGTTGTGGTAAGGGACCTCACAATACCGTTCAAATGGAACTTGTGTATTATAACGACCACAGAGTTTCACCGAAATAATTCCCTAAAATAATAATTTGTTCTGAAAAGATATAATAAAGCCTTAAAAAGTATTCTAATGGGGGACTCAGGAGGCATCGGGGCACCGGGGGTCCTTTGGGGGTCCAGAGAACCTTTGCTGTCCGGGGGCTTCCTTCGGGGTTGGGGTGGGGGGATCGGAGCCCTTTGGGGTTGTGGTAAGGGACCTCACAACCCTCTTAAAATGTCTCTAACTATTTCACCGGAATAATTCCCTAAAATAATAATTTGTTCTGAAAAGATATAATAAAGCCTTAAAAAGTATTATAATGGGGGGCTCAGGAGGCATCGGGGCGCCGGGGGTCCTTTGGGGGTCCAGAGAACCTTTGCTGTCCGAGGGCTTCCTTCGGGGTTGGGGTGGGGGGATCGGAACCCTTTGGGGTTGTGGTAAGGAACCTCACAACACCGTTCAAATGGAACTTGTGTATTATAACGACCACAGAGTTTCACCCTCAAGTCCTTTTCTAAAATCATCTCTTAAAATGTCTCTAACTGTTTCACCGAAATAATTGCCTAAAATAATAATTTGTTCTGAAAAGATATAATAAAGCCTTAAAAAGTATTATAATGGGGGACTCCGGAGGCCGCGGGGCGCGGGGGGTCCTTGGGGGGTCCAGAGACCCTTTGCGGGCCTGAGGCTGCGTTCGGGGTTGGGGGGGGGGGCTCGGAGCCCTTTGGGGTTGTGGTAAGGGACCTCACAACACCGTTCAAATGGAACTTGTGTATTATAACGACCACAGAGTTTCACCGAAATAATTCCCTAAAATAATAATTTGTTCTGAAAAGATATAATAAAGCCTTAAAAAGTATTATAATGGGGGACTCAGGAGGCAACGGGGGCGCCGGGGGTCCTTTGGGGGTCCAGAGAACCTTTGCTGTCCGGGGGCTTCCTTCGGGGTTGGGGTGGGGGGATCGGAGCCCTTTGGGGTTGTGGTAAGGGACCTCACAACACCGTTCAAATGGAACTTGTGTATTATAACGACCACAGAGTTTCACCCTCAAGTCCTTTTCTAAAATCATCTCTTAAAATGTCTCTAACTGTTTCACCGAAATAATTCCCTAAAATAATAATTTGTTCTGAAAAGATATAATAAAGCCTTAAACAGTATTATAATGGGGGGCTCAGGAGGCATCGGGGGCGCCGGGGGTCCTTTGGGGGTCCAGAGAACCTTTGCTGTCCGGGGGCTTCCTTCGGGGTTGGGGTGGGGGGATCGGAGCCCTTTGGGGTTGTGGTAGGGGACCTCACAACACCGTTCAAATGGAACTTGTGTATTATAACGATCACAGAGTTTCACCCTCAAGTCCTTTTCTAAAATCATCTCTTAAAATGTCTCTAACTGTTTCACCGAAATAATTCCCTAAAATAATAATTTGTTCTGAAAAGATATAATAAAGCCTTAAAAAGTATTATAATGGGGGACTCAGGAGGCATCGGGGGCACCGGGGGTCCTTTGGGGGTCTAGAGAACCTTTGCTGTCTGGGGGCTTCCTTTGGGGTTGGGGTGGGGGGATCGGAGCCCTTTGGGGTTGTGGTAAGGGACCTCACAACACCGTTCAAATGTCTCTAACTGTTTCACCGAAATAATTCCCTAAAATAATAATTTGTTCTGAAAAGATATAATAAAGCCTTAAAAAGTATTATAATGGAGGCTCAGGAGTCTTTGGGGCGCCGGGTGGTCACACAAAATCAGAAAAAATGTTCAATGTTTCTTTAGTACCTATGCAATTAGATTAAAAATGAAGATATTTATGCAGAGTTTCAGGTAGCTATGGCTAAGTTTGCTAAAAGACCAGTTATTTTCTTGCGAAAACACACAAAATCAGAAAAAAAATAACTGAACCCCCCATGTAACTGAACCCCTGTATAACCGAAACCCCGGACAACTGAACCCCCCCTGTAACTGAACCCCTGTATAATCGAAACCCTGTACAACTGAATCTCCGTGCTACTCGACCCCATTTAACAAATCCCCGTGTAACTGAATCCGTATGTAACTGAACCCTCGTGCAACTCAACTCCCTCAAAACACTTTTCAGCCATTTCTTGTTAATGTTTTTTATTTCTAAACTATTTAAAATTGACAACATTGTGCAAATCATCACTTGTGTATTATACAGTACACATTCATTCCATCTCCTCCAAAACACTTTTCAGTCATTTCTTGTTAAAATTATCCAATCACTAATTACCCCTTTTTTTCTCCACCTTCAAATGTTCCTTTAGTACCTACGCAATTAGATCACCCAGTTAACACTAAGATGTAAATTGAGTAAGCCTCTCGCAATAACGACGGTTTTTTTTTTTTAATTGAGTACATTATAGCTTGGCAAGTTTTTTTATTATATTGGACTAACCACCAACTTTCTCTAATCGACTGACACACAAAAAATCGATTTCATAATAAAAAACATGTCTGCCAACTTATGTAGAGTTCATTGTAATAGGCAAATGACCCTGGTAACCCAATTACTTGAAAATATACACACATATCAACGTGTAATTCAATGTATATTTTCAATGCATTAGGCGCTTACTACTAGTGTACTTCGTTTTTATCTTATTCTAGTTTTGGGAGTTATAGACTATTTTATTTTTACTATGGGATGTGGCGGTCTCTAACTAGGCTGCTTTCTATTGCTGCAACCCGGATAATACAACTGCAAGCCAGATTACAAACAGGAAAAAGCCATATGTCTTTTTCTTAATTGGAATAGTAAGAGACGATTTTCATTGTGCTTTTCATTGTCATTGTAATAACTTTATATATAAAACCTAACAAAAATTAAAACTAATTTTAAAATTTTCAGGTATTATTCCAGTTTAAAATACAAGATTAAAATTATTGCTCAAATACCATGAATAGTTTTGCAGTTTATAACTTTATCGATTCTGAAAAAAGACTAAAATAAAATAAAAATTGATTTTTCAATTATTACGTAACGTCACTTATTTCGTCATATATGGTTATTAGTACACAATCGGTGTTAGTTCTTACGCCACGTCACTTATTACTTCATATATGGTTATGATTGCTTAAGAAATCAATTATCTTTGAAAAGACTGCAATATGAAAAGACATCTAAAATGCAGTGCTTTTGTAAAAAGTGATTCTATCTTTATTTTTTTTATTAAAAAGGACCTCTGGGTCAATACGATCACCCCTGGGAAAAAAGGCAAACAAATAAACACGCATCCGCGATCTTTCTTCTGGCAAAAAATATAAAATTCCACACTTTTGCAGATAGGAGCTTGAAACCTCTACAGTAAGGTTCTCTGACACGTTAAATCTAATGGTATAATTTTCATTAAGATTATACGACTTTTAGATGGTGTTTTTCCTTTTTTTGAAAATAAGGAACGTAACTTTTGAGCGATATGAGTAAACTTAATGAAATATGTATATTTTAAATCAGCCTAAAAATCCGATTCTTTTTATGTTCTATTAATATTAAAATTCCGTTTTATAGAGTTTCTGTTACTATTGAGACGAGTCACTTACTATACAGTTCGTTACCACGAACTGTTTGAAACATTGGACGTGATGGTCTCTTACTAGGTTTCTAGCTACCGCTGCAAACCGGATATCCGTTGAAAGTTGCATACTCCCCGTTTATAATGAACTATATCGATCCAATATGTATATGTCTTTTATCATCTTGTCGAAATATAACCGCGTATTAATATTGCATTCACGTATTACTTCATATATGGTTACTACCTACGAGTCTCACTAGGGGAAAGAATCGAATGTCTTGTACTTACTTTTTCCATGCTCTGGAACCGGCGTAATTATGCCTGTTTTAAAAGAAGTTGGCACTTGCCCAGACAAAACAATCAGATTAAAAAGAACACAAAAGCTTAGCAAAAAATGAAGCCGGTGCAAGTTTCAGACGATTGGAAAAAATTCCATCATGGTCCGGAGCACTTTTATTTTTAAGACTCTTCATAGCTACACTCAGATCATAATTAGTAAGAAAAAACTGAGGATCTCGACGAGAAAGAAGTTCATCAAGCTCTCGGACGTCTTCAGGATTATCATTACATAAAGACGTTACATTCGAAAAATGGTCAACCCACATTTTATCTGTTAAGAGATTTTATTTGAACCAGCTCTTTTCCTATTTTTTAAAGTATAAGTGTAACTAAAACTTCTAAGGTAAGACTCTAGGCTAAAACTCTAAGTTAAAACTCTCAACTAAAACTAAACTAAACTATAACTCTCAACTAAAACTCTTAACTGAAACTAAACTAAACCATAAGTGTAACTAAAAACTCTAACCTAAGAGTCTAGGCTAAAACTCTAAGCTAAAGCTCTTAACTAAAACTAGACTATAACTCTAAACTAAAACTATTAACTGAAAATAAAATAAACTATAAGTGTAACTAAAAACTCTAAGATAAGACTCTATTCTAAAACTATAAGATGAAGCTCTTAACAAAAACTAAACTAAACTATAACTCTAAACTAAAACTCTTAACTGAAATTAAACTAAACTATAAGTGTAACTAAAAACTCTATGTTAAGACTCTAGGCTAAAGCTCTTAACTAACACTAAACTAAACTATAACTCTAAACTAAAACTCTTAACTGAAACTAAATTAAACTATAAGTGTAACTAAAACGCTAAGCTAAGATTCTAGGCTAAAACTCTAAACTCTAAACTATAACTCGAAACTAAAACTATTAACTGAAACTAAACTAAACTATAAGTGTAACTAAAAACTTTAAGCTAAGAATCTAGTCTAAAACTCTTAACTAAAACTAAACTAAACTATAACTCTAAACCAAAACTCTTAACTGAAACTAAACTAAACTATAAGTGTAACTAAAAACTCTAAGCTATGACTCTAGGCTAAAACTTGCATGTTGGGTGTGGCAGTTGACCAGTTGACAGTTGGCTAATGCATGATGGGTCCAGATGGTTTTGGCATCTTGTTGTGGATGTTGGATGTGGTAGTTGACCAGTTGACTGTTGGCTGGCTTATGATGGGTCCGGTCGGTTGTGACATATTGTTGTGGATGTTGGATGTGGCAGCTGGACAGTTGGCTATTGGGTGGTTTACGGTGGATTTTGATGAACTTAATGGTTTCAACCTACGACCATATTGTGTAACTTGTGGTCTGTTTGAAATGACCACTGGAGTCGCTTCACCCTTCCTTGTCTTCTTAAAGGGTAGGGGGAGCTCTGGGAAATCCTAAAAAAATAGTTTGTTTTTCATGAAAAAAATCTTGAAAGAGAACCATTAGTCCTCATCAATAGTATGCACAAGAATAAGTTTTTAAAATCTAAATTAAAAGTGTCATTCTATTTTTCTGATATGATTTAGAAATGTAAAAAAAAAGTTGAAAAAAAAAGTTTTAGTTTAGAGTCTAGAGTTTTAATTTAGAGTTTTAGCTTAGAGTTATTGTTAGAGTTACAGTTTTGTTTACTTTCAGTTCATAACTTTTGTTTACAGTAGTAGCTAAGACTTAGTTAAAATTTTTTGTTTAAACTTGTTGTACATCTTTTTTCAGCGGTTTTAGTTTAGAGGTTTATCTTCTAATCTTTAGCTTATTGTTTTTGTCAAATGCAAAGTTTAGGACACTTTCAGTTAAGAGTTTTAATTCAGAGCTATAACTTAGTTTCAGTTCAGAATTTTAGTTTAGAGTCTTAGCTTAGAGTTTTAGTTAGAGTTTTAGTTTAGTTTAGTTTTAGTTAAGAATTTTATTTTAGAGGTGTTGTTTAGTTTTAGATAAGAGTTTTAGTTTAGTGTTTAGAGTTTTAGTTAGAGTTATTGTTTATTTTAGTTTTAGTTTAGAGTCTAGAGTTTTAATTTAGATTTTTAGCTTAGAGTTTTAGTTAGAGTTACAGTTTACTTTAGTTTTAGTTAAGAGTTTTAGTTTAGACTTGTAGTTTAGTTTTAGTCAAGAGTTTTAGTTTAGAGTTTTAGTTTAGAATTTAACTTTAGAATTTTAGTTTAGAGTATTAGAATAGAGTCTTAGCTTAGAGTTTTAGTTAGATTTATAGTTTAGTTTACTTTCAGTTAAGAGATTTAGTTTAGAGCTGTAGTTTAGTTTTAGTTAAGAGTTTTAGTTTAGAGTTTAGAGTTTTAGTTTAGAGTTTTAGCTTAAAGTTTTAGTTAGAGTTATAGTTTAGTTTAGTTTTAGTTAGAGTTGTAGTTTAGTTAAAAGTTCTAGTTTAGAGTTTTAGTTAGAGCTATAGTTTACTTTAGTTTTAGTTAAGAGTTTTAGTTTAGAGTTTAGAGTATTAGCTTAGAGTATTAGCTTAGAGTTTTAGTTAGAGTTATGGTTTAGTTTAGTTTTAGTTGAAAATTTAGTTTAGAGTTGTTGTTTAGCTTTAGATAAGAGTTTTAGTTTGGAGTTTAGAGTTTTAGTTTAGAGTCTTAGCTTAGAGTTTTAGTTAGAGTTATAGTTTATTTTAGTTATAGTTAAGAGTTTTAGTTTAGGGTTCTAGCTTCTACAAATAGTTTAGAGTTTTAGTTTAGAGTTTTAGTTCAGAGTTATAGTTTTAGTTTAGTTTTAGTTAAGATTTAGTTTAGAGTTATAGTTTAGTTAAGAGTTTTAGTTTAGAGTTTGGAGTTTTAGTCAGAGTTATAGTATAGTTTAGTTTTAGTTTAAAGTCTAGATTTCTAGTTAAGAGTGTGGTTAGCTTAGAGTTTTAATTTAGGCTTGTAGTTTAGTTTTAGTTAAGAGTTTTAGTTTAGAGTTGTAGTTTAGTTTTAGCTAAGAATTTTAGTTTAGGATTTTAGCTTAGATTTTAGAGTCTTAGCATAGGGATTTAGTTAGAGTTATAGTTTTAGTTTAGTTAAGAGTTTTAGTTTAGAGTTTTACTTTAGCGTCTTAACTTAGAGTAGGTTTTATTCATTTTTAAGGTTAATTTAGGCTAGGTCACGCACTTGTGCGTGCATAACTCTTAAGTAAAACTAAACTAGAGATCTAAAGTAAAGCTCCTAACTAAAACTAAACTAAACTATAACTCTAACTAAAACTCTAAGCTAAGTTAAGACTCGACACTAAAACTCTAATATATAAACTAGAACTCTTAACTGAAACTAAACTAAAGTATAAGTCTAAATAAAACTTTAAACTAAAACTCTAAACTAAAACTATAAACTGTAAACTAAAACTCTTAACTCAAACTAAACTAGATATATAAACTAAAGCTCCTAGATAAAACTGAACTAAACTATAACTCTAACTAAAAATCTTAGATTAGGCTCAAAGCTAAAACACTAGATTCTCAAATAAAACTAAACTAAACTATAACTTCAACTAAAATTCTAAGTAAAGACTCTAAACTAAAACTTCTATCTATAACTAAACATCAACTCTAAACTGAAATTCTTAACTTAAAATAAAATAAAATATAACTCTAACTAAAACTATATGCAAACACTCTAAACTAAAACTCTGAATTAAAACTAAAATGAACTATAACTCTAAATAAAACTCTAAGCTAAGACTCGAAACTAAAACTCCAATATCTAAACTAAAACTCTTAATTAAACCTAAACTAAAACTATAACTCTAACTAAAACTCTAAACTAAAACTCTAAACTAAAACTCTTAACTAAAACTAAACTAGAGATCTAAACTAAAGCACCTAACTAAAACTAAACTAAACCACAACTCTAACTAAAACTCTAAGCCAAGACTCTAAACTAAAACTCTAAATTCTCAACTAAAACTAAATAAATTATAACAATAACTAAAACTCTAAGCTAAGACTCTAAACTAAAACTCTAAACTCTAAACTAAAACTCTTGACTAAAACTAAACTAAAATATAACTCTAACTAAAACTCTAAGCTAAGATTCTAAACTAAAACTCTAAGATAAGACTCTAAACTGAAACTATAAACTAAAACTATTAACTAAAACTAAACTACAACTCTAAACTAAACTATACCTAAACTATAACTCTAAATAAAACTCTAACCTAAAACTCTAAACTAAAACTCTAAGCTCTAAACTAAAACTCTTAACTAAAACTAAACTATACTAAAACTAAACTAAACTATAACTCTAACAAAAATTCTAACCTAAGACTCTAAACTAAAACTCTTTACTAAAACTAAACTATAACTCTAAACTAAAACTCTTAACTGAAACTAAACGAAACTATAAACTCTAACTAAAACTCTAAGCTAAGACTCTAAACTAATACTCTAAACTCTAAACTAAAACTCTTAACTAAAACTGAACTATAACTCTTAACTAAAACTCTTAACTAAAACTAAACTATAACTCTAAACTAGCTAAAACTCTAAGATGAGACTCGAAACTAAGACTCTAAACTAAAACTCTTAACTAAAACTAAACTAACCTAAAACTAAACTATAACTCTAACTAAAAGTCTAAGCTAAGACTCTAAACTAAAACTCTTAACTAAAACTAAACTACAACTCTAAACTAAAACTCTTAACTAAAAATAAATTAAACTCTAACTCTAACTAAAACTCTAAGCTATGACTCTAAGCTAATACTCTAAACTCTAAACTAAAACCCTTAACTAAAACTAAACTATAACCGTAAACTAAAACTCTTGACCTAAACTAAACTAAATTATAACTCAAACTAAAACTCTAAGCTAAGATTCTAAACTAAAACTCTAAGCTAAGATTCTAAACTGAAACTCTAAACTAAAACTCTAAACTAGAACTAAACTACAACTCTAAACTAAACTATAACTAAACTAAACTATAACTCTAACCTAAAACTCTAAACTAAAACTCTTAACTAAAACTAAACTATACTAAAACTAAACTAAACTATAACTCTAACTAAAATTCTAATCTAAGACTCTAAACTAAAACTCTTAACTAAAACTAGACTACAGCTCTAAACTAAAACTCTTAACTGAAACTAAACTAAACTCTAACTCTAACTAAAACTCAAAGCTATGACTAAGCTAATACTCTAAACTCTAAACTAAAACTCTGAACCAAAACTAAACTACAACTCTTAACTAAAACTAGACTATAACTCTAAACTAGCCAAACTCTAAACTAAGATTCTAAATTAACACTCTAAGCTAAGACTCTAAACTGAAACTCTAAACTAAACTAAAACTAAACTAAACTATAACTCTAACTAAAAGTCTAAGCTAAGACTCTAAACTAAAACACTTAACTAAAACTAAACTACAACTCTAAACTAAAACTCTTAACTGAAACTAAATTAAACTCTAACTCTAACTAAAACTCTAAGCTATGACTCTAAGCTAATACTCTAAACCTAAACTAAAACTCTTAACTAAGACTAAACTATAACCCTAAACTAAAACTCTTGACTAAAACTAAAGTGTAACTTTAACTGAAACTCTAAGCTAAGACTCTAAACTAAAATTATAAGCTCTAAACTAAAACCATTAACTAAAACTAAACTAAACTATAACTCTAACTAAAACTCTAAGCTAAGACTCTAAACTAAAACTCTTAACTAAAACTAAACTACAACTCTAAACTAAAACTCTTAACTACAATTAAACTAAACTATAAACTCTAACTAAAACTCTATAAGACTCTAAGCTAAAAATCTAAACTCTAAACTAAAACTCTAAACTAAAACTAAACTACCACTCTAAGATAAAACTCTAATCTAAAAATCTTAACTAAAACTAGAATGTAACTATAAATTACAACTCTTAACTTAAACTAAAATAAACTATAAGCGTAAATAAAAACTCTGTGCTAAGATTATAGGCTAAAAATCTAATCTAAAGATCTTAGCTAAAAAAAAACTGGAATACAACTATAAACTAAAACCCTTAACTAAAAATAAACTTAGCTATAAATGTAACTAAAAACTCTGTTCTAAGACTCTTTGCTAAAGCTCTTAACTAAAGCTAAACAAAACTATAATTTTAAACTAAATCTATTAACTGAAACTAAATCAAACTATAAGTGTAACTAAAAACTCTAAGCTAAGACTCTAGGCTAAAACTCTAAACTCTAAACTATAACTAAACTAAACTATAACTCTAAACTAAAACTATTAACTGAAACTAAACTAAACTATAAGTGTAACTAAAAACTCTAAGCTATGACTCTAGGCTAAAACCTGCATGTTGGGTGTGGCAATTGACCAGTTGACAGTTGGCTGGTGTATGATGGGTCCGGATGGTTTTGCATGTTGGGTGTGGCAGTTGACCAGTTGACAGTTGGCTGGTGCATGATGGGTCCAGATGGTTTTGGCATCTTGTTGTGGATGTTGGATGTGGTACTTGACCAGTTGACTGTTGGCTGGCTTATGATGGGTCCGGTCGGTTGTGACATATTGTTGTGGATGTTGGATGTGGCAGCTGGACAGTTGGCTATTGGGTGGTTTACGGTGGATGTTGATGAGCTTAATGGATTCAAACTACGACCATATTGTGTAACATATGGTCTGTTTGAAATGACCACTGGAGTCGCTTCGCCCCTCCTTGTCTTCTTAACGGGTAGGGGGAGCTCTGGAAATCCTAAAAAAATAGTTTGTTTTTCTTGAAAAAAAATCTTGAAAGAGAACCATCAGTCCTCATCAATAGTATGCACAAGAATATGTTTAAAAACTTAAATCAAAAGTGTCATTCTATTTTTTCTGATATGATTTAGAGATGTAAAAAAGAGTTTGTTTTTCATGAAAAAATCTTGAAAGAGAACCATCAGTCCTCATCAAGGGGTGGAGGGAGGGTGGGAGGAGGGGTTGGAGGGAGGGTTGGGAGGAGGGAGGAGTGTTGGAGGGATGGGTGAAGGGGGGGGATGGAGGGTTGTGGCATAGTGGGTGGTGGGAAACTTAGGGCCAGAATCATAATAAGTATGATTTGCCTCATGTACTAGGCCCGCAAGCCATTTAAATGCAGTGTTTACATATTTTTTTTTGATATTGCTAATTACCAACCTCTGAAGATCCAGATTCAAAAATATTTAACAATTCGTTAACTATAATGAGGTCTGTATAAACCACCCGATAAATTATATTAGAATTAATTTCTTTACCCACTAAGAATATAAATGAATAACTTACTTCTTGCGTGTATCCTTCATCAATATTCCTTTTGTTAGAATGCATGGTTGTATTTCAAATGACAATTTTGAACTAAGAAAATAACTCGTTGTCAGAGTTTTTATACCCGTGTTCAAGGTCAAACATAAAAAAAAACACGTCTAAATAAATTGCTTAACAGACAGAATTTCAAAGCCATTCACTTCATTCAACAATACCATGAAAACATCCTTCGATGTATGCATGATATGTCATAAATAAAACCACGCCTAACGCATTTCCATAGAATTTCGTAACATCCAAGTTCGTTTACCCATACCATGACTCTATCGGAAACATGGAATATAATATCAAAATCACTGTTTCTTGAACAGCACGAATTTTTATGGTAGACTGATTCTGATTACAACATAAAAAACCAACCACAGATATGACTTTTTAGACGTGGTGATTTTTTTATGATACATGTTAATGCCCTGTTGGAATGACTATCCCGTTGAATAGTATGGGTACTGTCCGCTTGTATATATTAATATAAAAAGGGTTACTGTCCGCTCGGAGATATTAATATATGCAAAAAGGATAGGACCCCGCTCTCTATCGTTATAGCTACATTGGGCACCTCACTTCTCTCTATCATTATAGCTACATTGGGTACCTGTCTTCTCTCTTTAATTGACACAGTAATCTCCTATCTGTCTTCTACCTATCATTGAGACAGTAATTTCCTATCTGTCTTCTACCTATCATTAATATAACACTACTAATCGATTAAAATCGAATTGCTTACTTTCAGTTTTAATTAGCACTGAAACGTCTTAAAAGAATTGGATAAACACTTGAGCCCTTAAGCCTCTACGAAGTGCACCCGGGCAAGACATTGATTAGCCCCCCACACCCTACCTTCCACAAAATTTTCAGGCCAAATTGTAAAAAAAAAATATTAACAAAATTATTTTCGATCTGTTTTTAATTAATAATTTATTTTTTAATTCATTATTTAAACTATTTAATTTATTAATTATTCCAATTATTGTTATTTAATCATTTTTATTTATTTTAATAACTAATTGATAATTTATTATTTAAATATTTTCATTTATTATCTGCACCTTGTACTTTGTTTCGATCAAAACAAAATTCAAAAATTACAAAATGATTATCACCGTTAGATTATTTATCTGAAATTTTGCGCCCTCTAAATATTTTTCGCCCAAGGAAAGTGCCCCCTCCGTCCCTCCCCTAAACCCTATCTCCCACAGGCCCCTTACCCCCTATCTCCCACAAAATTTTCAGGCCAAATTTCGCAAAAAAAATATTTGCAAAATTATTTTCAATTTATTTTTTAATTGATAATTTGTTATTTAAACTATTTAATTATTATTAATTAATCTAATCATTATTATTAAAACACTTTAAATATATTATAATAATTAATTAATTTCTTATTATTTAAATATCTTCATTTATTATCTGCGCCTCCCCCTACTTTATTTCCATCAAAACAAAATTAGAAAAATTACAAAATGATTGTCACTGTTAGATTATTTATCTGAAATTTTGCGTCCCCTAAAATTTCTGCACCCAGGGCAAGTGCCACCTCTGTCTCTCCCCTAAACCACCTCTGTTCGCAAGTCAAGCGATTAAAATCAAATTGATTACTTTCAGTTTTAACTGGCAATGAAAAGTTTGTAAAGAATTGGATGAACACTTAAACCTTTAATCAGCCACAAAGTGCATCCTGGGCAAGACTTTGATTAGCCACCCACCCCATGTCACCCACAAAGTTTTCAGGGCAAATTTTACAGAAAAGAATTAATTAACAAAATTATTTTAAATTTATTTTTTAATTAATAATTTATTTTTTAATTTATTGTATAAACTATTTAATTATTATTAATTATTCCAATTATCATTATTAAATCATTTTTTAGTGATTAAAGTTGTTCAATTTCTTAGTTTCAGTTTTAATTGGAAATGAAAAGTCTTCTTTATTTTGAAACTAATGGAGAACGGAACGAAGCGGAAGTGTAAGTTAAAAAAAATACTCCAGGGGATACTTGCGTTTAAGTATATAGGTTACATTTAGCTTTATTATTTCGGTGGGTAATACTACTGGCTTCAGTAGTTTTTCTCTCAGAGACGGGCTACAAATCTTTCTTATCCATTTCATGCACCTTCTGAATATCTACAATAATCACCTTGCGACAGCTCAGTGGATAAAGCCGTGCTCAGAAATACCTGGGGACGCTGGTTCAATCCCGACTGTCACAAGGAACCCACCAAATTAAATTGCTACATTAATTTTTAGAAAAATTGTCTCTATTGCATTTTGGAAAAAAATATGCAATTACTACATTAAATCTCTTAATTATGTCTTCTTAAAAAAATGTGAAAAGTGAAGGATCAGTTATTCTGAATCTTATTTTATTCTTTGCTACAGTTTACTTTACTTTAAATATTTGGCTCTCGGTGAAATACAATATACCAAGATGTTTAAACTTATCTTAAATCTTAAGATATGCAACAAGGAAATGAGCAAGGAAATGAAAACGTAGAAAATTATTTTGACTAATGCGAAATACAAAGACCAGATATCTTTTAAGGCTATTAAATAAAAAAAAACTCTTTTTTTCTCAACTGAAAGTAAGGAGCAACATTAAAACTTAAAGGGAACAGAAAATATTTTGAATATCAGGGGTCTGCCCTTTCCTCAACCCTTGCTCTTTACGCTAAAGTCTTAAAGTTCTTTAAAAATACTGCATTTAAAATCAACGGCCCTTGTGTTTGAGTAGTCTTTTTTAAAGGATAAGGACAAAACATTAAACTTTAGCGTAAAGATCGAGTGTTAAGAAAAAGACAGTCCTCCTAATATACAGGATAGTTTCGGTTCGTTATACGTTTTAATGTTCCTTCTTATTGTCAAGTGAAAAAACTTGTTCTTAATTAATTTCCGGCCGTTTTTCAAATCATTGCATGAATTTTCCAGGTCCGCCCCATCAGAAAAGATTCCGGAGAGGTGATCATTTGAATTATTAGAATTACATAAATCAATATTAGAATCATCCATGATAACAATTTTGGGTACTTTTTCGAAGCAATAATCATAAAACCATCAAGAAGTTGACCGAATCTCGAAGCAGTTGAACTTTAAGGCCTGTAAAATAAACAACACAATATTTTCAGATCCTTCAAATCTATGTTAACCACGAAAAACTGAAAAACCATTTCAGTATATAGATAATCAATTTCACTCACCAGATCTTTCTGAATTGCTGATTTAATGAAAAAAACAACCCATCCCTGTTTTCTCGTAATCAGATTCTTATAAAAAAAAGTATAATCCTGTTTATTAACAAATGTTTTCGTCGAATCATTCAAAAATATTTCGCAAGAGGTAAAGACATCTATATCATGACGAGAAATAAGCAGGGATATTCTATCGAAAATATTAAGAAACCCGCAAGATTTCAAAAAAGCCATTCTACAACCAGCACCTTTATTCAGAATTTGACTTGGAAGTAGATATTTATTTTTTGGGATTGAATGAACCATTGTATTAAAAACATCATCATCTTGATATTAATTCTCAAATATTTTACTTAGAT
Source organism: Artemia sp. Qi Xiang Cuo (assembly GCF_049724085.1). Taxonomy (NCBI): domain Eukaryota; kingdom Metazoa; phylum Arthropoda; class Branchiopoda; order Anostraca; family Artemiidae; genus Artemia; species Artemia sp. Qi Xiang Cuo. Next base: position 19,598,199 of record NC_142804.1, read on the forward strand.
CTAGGGGGAGCTCCTCAAATTTACGCAGTCTATAATCCATTATCTCGCTCTGGGTATACTTATTGACAAAAAGTAACTTATCAACCATACGGAGATTAAGGAGACATAAATGTAACAAGAACTTCATCTGAAAGAAACAAGCATAAACGAAAAACGAAAACCTTATATAAGAAAAATCCGGAATAGTGTGGCACAAAGAAAGGAAACAGAATATAAAATTAGGCCTGACAACAAAAAAAAAAAAAACAAAGTAAGAAAAAATCTCGGGGGAACAATCACCATGACCGAAAATCACTTCGCCAACGGGCATCCAAAAATAAAATAATCACAATCGTCTAAACAATCATAAATTATCAACTAAATTAACGGTAAAATCCTACTTTAGCTACTTCTGGCTATCTTGGAAAGGGATTAAGTTAGGAAAATGAAACTTTCAGGGATGGGTTTACAGGCTAAGGTATTTCCCGGGAAATAAAGGGTCCTGATCTTTGATGCCCTTTAAAAATCTGTGTGTTAAAAGTGGAACCTTGCAAAATAGGTCTGCTGGAATGAAGTACAACAAAATTGTTTTCAGCTTTACAACTTTGCTCAATCCCAATTTATAAGGTTTCAAAGATATGCAAATACTTTTCCTAAATTTTGAAAAAAAAACATTGATATGGCTTAAAATTCCACTCAAATAATAGGAATTACATTTCAGAACTAAAGCCAGAGAAAGAAAACTGATAACTGAAAATTAAGGTAAAATGTTGTTTTGCCAAAATTTCAATGGGTATAGACCTGTCATGCAAGTATGAAAAAATGTGGACTTTGGGGAAAAAGAGGGCTTGGGAGGGGGCTAGTTTGCCCTAGTTGCCTGTAAAGTAAGAGGCATGGAACAAGAAAGAGAAAAATCAAACTGAATTACAAACACAAATATGACATAAAACTAAAGAATAAGACGATAATTAGGCTCTTGCGTAATTTGGATATTTAAGAAACTACAATAAAATGAGGAACATGTTATTTTAGAACCTGGATACTCAGAACCTGGAACCAGAACCTGGATAATAACCGTTATTAAGGATACTCAGGAAGGATGAATTTAATATACGTCAGAATTTCCAAATTCAACTGAAATTTCTGATTTGCTACCTTATGACTTGAAATTAAATAATAAACTATGATTGTGACGCGCAATGAGGTGTAAAAGAGATCTATGGCTAGAAGATGTGAAACAACTAATCCTAAATAAATATAATTGGTAACGAAATATGCGGTTAGAAGAAAAGCGACGGGGATGATCATCTTGAATCGTGCTGTTAGCGGAGAAGCAATATTGAGAATCACAACGAGTCCCAAGAGAAAACAAATCCTATAAAATGGATGATTCGTTGATGCATTAACAGGAAAAGGAATTGAATTCATGCCATAAGTAAGTAAATAAATGAGTACGTTTATTTATAACCCGCAATGATATAAAAATAAATGCAGAGTAAAGAACAAAAAAAATATAATTCACAAGGAAATAAAAACGAAACACAACATAAATGACATAACAGTGTTCACTGAATCGGTTCACTAATCGGGGAAAAAATGAGTGAGAGGATCACTGGCGCACATCTTTTTTGGAGTATTAGCCCTCAGATCCTTAGCAATATTGTCAAGCAGCACTAGCGGGACAATAAGTCCAAAATGAGAAACAATCTCGCGGTTTCTATACCATCTTGTTAAATATAACAAGAATTTGAACAAGAAAGCAGCTGACTTCAAACAATGCACGAGCTGGTAATAGTAACAATTTAGATCAATCTTAGCTGTCGGTGACCTTACAGAGGTTTTTAAAAGGTGAAAAGGCACTTTGAGGCTTGACAATAGCGAGCCAAGAACATACAAATAAACTTCAGAATTTACTCGTTTCCAATTTTGGCCTATCAAACCATTTATTATGGTTAGAAGAACGACCATAAACGAGCAGAGCAGGCGACTCAATTTCATAAGTTAAAGGCAAGTGCTCATCCTCAATTTTATCATCCAAATCAATGACAGGAGGAATCACGAATGATCCGTTTGAAGCTATAATATGATCAAGGTTTGATGTAGCACCACCACGGTTATGGATGTAATGGTAAAATGTAAATGGTAAATGTAAATGGTAAATGGTAAATGTAAATGGTAAAATGTTTATCTTTATTGACTAACTGATAGCCACTAGGCAAAGCATTGAAGAACAGGTCACTTCTTTCAGATTTGGTCAGAAGATTGGCATTAATATCGTCAGCCACAATCCAATTTAATCCCTGATTAGTCACTCTTAGCAGAAGTGTCCTGAGTCACTGGCAAGCACCCGCGAAGGAAGGCATGAGTTACGTCTAATTGTTGGGATGATTATGTATCCTGTGTAAATCTTAATTCCAAGGTTAGTTTGTTTCAAACTAAATTATCAACCCGCTAGTGCTGCTTGATAACATTGCTAAGGATCTGAGGGCTAATACTCCAAAAAAGATGTGCGCCAGTTTTTTTTCCACCGATTAGTAATTCAGTGAAAATTGTTATGTCATTTATGTTGTGTTTTCGTTTTTATTCCCTTGTGGATTACATTTTTTTGTTCTTTACTCTGTATTTATTTTTATATCATTGCGGGTTATAAATAAACGTACTCACTTATTTACTTATTATTATGGCGTGAATTCAATTTTTTTTTCCTGTTAATGCCTCAAAGAATCATCCATTTTATAGGATTTTTTTTTCCTCTGGGACTCGTTGTGATTGAGAGAGAAGAGAGAGTAAAAAAAAATATATCAACAAAACATATTGCTACTTCCCCTAAAAAGCGAAGCTTGTCCGTGGGGGAAGTAGAGAAAACAAAATCTTTAAAACAAAAAGAACACTTGGCCACCGACACCACTGATACCACCACACTAAACAATAAATACAAAATAATATCATATATTGTACTTCCTCCGGGACCATCATATCAACAAAGCATACAATAAATAAATAAATCAATCAATCATTCAAAACTCATATTCAGCGAAAAGCAGTTCCTTAATGGTTTTTCTAAATATATTGGGGTCTCCAATAATCTTAATATCACTATTTAAACTGTTCCATTTCCGCATACCTCTATAAAAAAAAGAAAAACATGAACGAGAGGAAATACCTCTAGGTACATAGAAGTCCGCACTACCCCCTGTATCGTGAGAATCAACAGTAGACCTAATGGACAATAAATCACCAAAACAACGAGGCTGAATATCCTGGTCCAGCCCAAAAATAAACCACAATACGTAGAATTCATGAAGGCCTGCAGCCGCCAAAATTTTTAAACTTGGGTAAATTTCTCGAACAGTTTTATGTGGAGATATGCCGGCTAAAATTCTTATTGCATGATTTTGTAGAACTCTTATTGGTTTTAGGATAGAAGAAAAAGTTGAGAGCCAAATACTCGAACAATAAAGTATATACGAGTGTATTAAAGAAAAATAAAGACAGCGAAGGACAGATTTGGGGAAACAATGTAGGAGTTTCTTCATTATACCTAGATTTCTTGCCAGAATTTAGCTAGTTAAAGTTACATGTTGCTTAAAAGATAAAGTTTCATCTATTATAGTCCCAAGGTATTTAAAAGACGCAGTCCTTTTTATAACGCCATTAGACATATCTAATTCCTTGATACATGGGTAAAAGTTTGGTGATCGCGAGAAAATAGTAAAGTTAGACTTAGCCATGTTGATCCTTAGTTTATTTGCCCTCAGCCATGCTATAATTCTATTAACTGATTCCTTCATGGAAATCTGCAGCAGCTCTGCTGTCTTAGCTGGGCTAATGGCTGTCGTATCATCAGCAAAAAGTAAAACTGTTTCATTAGTCGGGTTTACCGTTAGTTCATTTATTCTATAGCAAAAATTATTTAGAGAATTTGGTAAGTCATTAATAAAAATCAAGAATAATAGAGGACCAAGAACTGATCCTTGCGGAACCCCTATTGCAATACGTTTTTTCCCTGAAGAAGAGTGATTTATTTGGACATACTGATAACCATTACTTAAAAAACTTCTTAAAAAATTTAATGATTTTCCCCTCAAACCTTACACCTCACACTTCTTAAGTAGAAGTTCATAATCCACAGCGTTGAAAGCTTTTATCAGATCTAAAAATATAGCACTTATTTTAAAACCTTTATCTAATGTCTCATTAATAATAGTTGTCAAATAAATCCTCACCTGTTCCGTTGTCCTTTTTCTACGGAACCCAAATTGTGTCTCTACCAGTAACTTATAATCCTCCAAAAAACTCATCATCCTAATACTAAAACACTTCCCTAAAACACGAGAAATGATGGGTAAAACAGATATCGGTCTATAGTTTCCTGGGTTGTTTTGAATACCATCCTTATGAATTGGGGTTACATGGGCAACTTTAAAACAATCTGGTAATTTTCCTTGACGAAAAAACTCATTAATTAACCCACATAACGCTTCAGATATAACAGGAAAAATACATTTAAGTGTTTTTAAAGTAATATGGTCGCTACCAGATGAATTACTACACAACCCATAAATAATTTTTTTAATTTCATCAACTGTTACAATTTTAAGGTGAAGAGATACATCAGTTGGGTCCCTCAGTAAGGACTCGAACGTCGGATCACCTCTATCAAGTATATTTGACATAACTAGATTAAGACCAATATTCGAAAAATAACTCTGCAATTCATTACATATATAATTTTCAAATTCAAAGTCTCTCCCATTGTATTCATCAGGTACACTATTTATTTTTAATCCAATCACTTCTTTTACTAGTCCCCAGGTTTTCTTAAGGCATCCTTCGACCTCCTTAAACTTTTTCTCAAAATATTTCTTTAATTCATTTCTTAAAATTGTGTTCAACCTATTTCGATAAATTTTATATAATTGCTTATTTTCTTGTGTCGGGTTAATTATTTGAGCTCTAAACAATTTATCTCTTACATTCATTTGCTTCAAAATCACAGAACTAATCCAAAGTTTTTTACTAGAGTGTTTTCTATTAAACGGTTTCAATGTGACTACTTGACTTATCAAACTCTGCAACTTTTCATAAAATAAAGCAATTCTCGGATTTGCGTCCTGAACTTCGCCTAGAACCTCATACCAATACACCTTTTCTACCGCATTTTGACTGATCACTGGAATGCTTAATTTTTTGCCTTTAACTACCCTCGTTACAGTTCTAAAGCTAGACTCCAAAGTGGTCGGATGCATCGTTGATAAGGACCCTGGGAAGACTCAAGGGCACATTAGAAAGGATGTTATCCAGAAGCTTAGCTGATGTTCCCGTAATTCTTGTAGGGATATTTATACAAGGATGAAGCCCATTAGATAAACTTCTATTAATAAATTCAGTGCTAGCGGATGACTGATCTATAAGGTCAATATTGAAGTCCCCCATAGTAAAACATGGCATAGAGTTAATCGGAAGTTTCATTAATTGTTCTTCAAAAAGGTCCATAAAATCTTGGAGCAGTCTCTTCTGAGGTCTATATACTACAATACAAAAGTTCAAATTCTCTCTAGTGACATGTAGAACAAAACACTCACAAATTTTCTCTCTGTATATTGTAAGATCTTCTCTCATTGAAACCTTATAATCAGCCCGAATATAAGCTGCTTGGCCTTTATGCTGGTAATACTCTCAATTACTTACACATAAAGTGCAACAACGGATAAGTAGTTATTGCGAGTTATTATCTTCTAATCACGTTTCAATTCAAGTGATCACCTGGGAAACGTTAATATTTATTAATTCCGATAAAAAATTATGCGCAGAATTCAATCCCTGACAATTCAAATGAAAAATGTCAGGCCAAAATGGCCCCTATCACAATACAAGGGTAGTGTTTCTTCCTTAAAAATATACCTTGATGGTTCATTTGTGAAAATCTCAGTAGCATTAATATTTAAATTTCTATCTATCATTTCGTTAAACTGACTGGAAAAATCAACCCTTCGACTTTCAAGTTGCATGACATTGTTGTTCCCAGGAGGTAAGACGATACCTCTAACCATTATCAATAAAAGTTAATGAATGTGATGGTAGAGGGTGGCGGTGGCGAAAAAAAAATCATTATCTACTAAACATATATCTAGACCTAGATAAATACAAAAAAAAATAACAAAATTTATTCCGTCAAAGCGGACATACAATTCAAAAAAATACTTTATTTAAAGCTTCATGGCACAAAGCAAAACCATTCAAAAAGACACCAGTCCGCTACCACCCACTCGAAATATTTTCATATTAACAAAAAATTTTAAATTATTATACTCAAATAAAAATCATCATTAACTCAAACATTTTAAGTCCATCACTATCAACTTTTTCATATCTCTCTGATTAGACCAAGCGAAAAAGAAAAGATATTTAATCAATAAGTAAACTAAACACATTCAATAAAACACTAATTTCTCGGCACCTCTGGAATTGTGGAGGGAGGAGGCTTATGTGCTAGTTCCTCAATCCATTCGTCACACGTAAACTTCACTTTCATACCACCCGGACGTTCAAACTGAAGATATGGTAAAACTGTGTTTGATACCCATGAAATGATACCCATCGCTTTAAGACAGACTTTTTTTTCCATATAGTTTTTTTTTTGCCTCTCTTACAGAAAATGGGGCATTATCACTCACATAAATATTTCCCTGGTTTGCTATCTTTCTTCCTTTAAGCTTCCTCCCATTTTTAAGTATTTCAATCTTGTTTCCATGGTTGTTTACATTAACCTTAAAATATTTCTTATCCTTTTTTATTGTAACAACTGAAAAATGGGGTATCACTGGTAAATTTAGTCCATCCGTACATATCTCGGTAAAAATACGTCTAGTTTGATCTTCATCCTCACAGACTGCATTCCATACAACCACATTGTTTTCGTTAGACTGATAATCTGCAGCCATAAGCCTATCAGACATACACAGGTTCTTTTTTTAAATACTTAACTTCTGACTGTAGGTTAAAATCATCATTTTTCAACAAAAAAATGTCACTTTCTATAGCATTTATACAAGACTTTATCTCGGAGAATTCAGACTTTAAGGCTATTTGCTCTGATTCAATTGCTTTTATTCTATTTTCTACTACAATAAATCGCTGTTCAATTGATCGGACTGAGCTACGAGTTTCACGCATAATGTCCATCATCTTCGCTAAGTCCTCTGATAGGGTCATTAATCAAACCTGAGTTGTCACTGGCTTCTGAATATCCGGATTTCCCGACGTAGTTGGGGTGCTTGTAGCAATATCCTCGTTAAAATCAATATCTGGATGACTCCTTTTATTTCTTTTTTCTTACCCATTTTAACTTAGTAATAGCTAAAATTGACTTACTGGCAAAAGAAGAAACCACCAGTCCTTAATCAGTCCTTTTTTCCTATTGTACTATTGCTTTAATCTCATATCACGAATAGTTTCAGCCTTAAATCACTTTGGAGGAATAATAGCTAATGATTTCCATTGTTGAGTTTTGTTTAGGAAAAGGCTTGTATTTTCAAATCGACTTTTATCAGCTCGTATAAAGTTTTCATTGTATCACAGCATACAGATAATTTAGCAGTAATCCATCTTCATTCATTTCATTACGTGATTCATAGAGTAGGTGATAGAGTAAGATGATCATCTCGAATCGTTAATGAAATATGCGGATAGGGGAGAAGCAATAGTGAGAATCCGTCATGAATTCATTGCTCAACCGGTTAAGGCCTTGCTCTTTACGCTAAAGTTTGACTTTCTCACAACTCTATTTTTTTCAAACAATAAAAAACTTTAGCGTAAAGAGCAAGGCGTTGAGGAGGGGACAACCCCTTTCATATACGGAATAATTTCTGTTCGTTTTAAGTTTTAATGTCGCTCCTTACTTTCAGTTAAAAATACTAGTTTTTTTTTATTTAATCCTTCACAGACGCCAAAATAACTTCATTCCATTTCAGGGTTGTTACGAAATTCATGTATGAATTCATTTTTTCCTTCCTGTGTATCTTTGCAGACGCTAAAATAACACTTCTTCATTCTAGGGTGAAAAATCAGTAATTTCCATTGAATTAAGAAATCCTGGCGTGGAGTCAAATCCCTCTTGCTGTTTATCTTTCTCAGACTCATGCAAGGTAAAGTAACACGGCAAAATGAGGAATTTTTTAATTTATGAAAGAATGAAGGTCACGGATGCATGTTTGTTTGTTGTTGTTTTTTTTTTTTTAACCCAGGGGTGATCGTATCGAACAATGGTCTTAGAAAATTGGAAGATAACTCGTTTGAACTCGTTTGAATCCAAAGTTTTAGTGTGCTTTTAAGTGACCAAAAAACAGAGGGCAACTAGCCCCCTCCCAAGCCCTCTTTTTCCCCAAAGTCCACATTTTTTCATGCTTACATGACCCATTGAAATTTTGACAAAACAGCATTTTACCTTAATTTTCAATAATCAGTTATTTTTTCTCTGACTTTAGTTTTGAAATGCAATTCCTGTTATTTGAGTGGAATTTTAAGCCATATCAATATTTTTTTTTCAACATTTAGGAAAAGTATCTGCATATCTTTAAAACCTTATAAATTGGGATTGAGTAAAGTTGTGAAGCTGAAAAAGCTCAATTACTTGGACTATCTGTCTTGGCTTTTCTCTGTCTAGAATTACCCAGCGTCTTGATGCAACCTATGCAACCTATTGCAAAACACTTAACTTCAATTCAAAATCAACGGACTATCCATCTGTTGATTTTGAATTGAAGTTATCAAGTATTTTGCAATAGGTTGCATAGGTTGCATCAAGACGCTGGGTTTTACTTTACTTCATTTTGTTTTGCTTCATTTAAGCACATCTATTTTGCAAGGTTCCACTTTTATAAAACATAGATTTTTAAAGGTCATCAAAAATCAGGACCCTCTAGAGGGAAAGGGAGTGGAGGTAGGTACTTCAAAATATCTTCTCGGGATATACTTTAGCCTGTAGACCCATCCCTGAAAGTTTCCTAACCTAACCCCTTTCCAAGATAGCCAAAAGTAGCTAAAGTAGAATTTTACTGTTAAGTTAGTTGATAATTTATGATTGTTTAGACGATTGTGATTATTTTATTTTTGGATGCCCGTTGGCGAAGTGATTGTCAGTCATGGTGATTGTTCCCCCGAGATTTTTTCTTACTTTGTTGCTTTTTTTTATTGCTGTCAGGTCTTTCCTTACTTTCAGTTAAAAACTGAAAGTAAGTTAAAATTCAGTTAAAATTACTGTCAGGTCAGGGATTTCGTTTATGCTTATTTCTTTCAGATGAATTTCTTGTTACATTTATGTCTCCTTTGAATCTCCGTATGGTTGGTAAGTTACTTTTTGTCAATAAGTATACCTGGGGTCGAGATAATGGATCATAGGCTTTGTAATTGAGGGGCTCCCCCTGGATCCAAGTAAAATATTTGAGAGTTAATATCAAGATGATGATGTTTTTAATGTGATGGTTCATTCAATCCCGAAAAATAAATATCTACTTCCAAGTCAAATTCTGAATAAAGGTGCTGGTTGTAGAATGGCTTTTTTGAACTCTTGCGGGTTACTTAATATTTTTGATAGAATATCCCTGTTTATTTCTCGTCATGATATAGATATCTTTACCTCTTGCGAAATATTTTTGAATGATTCGACGAAAACATTTATTAATAAACAGGATTATACTTTTTTTTATAAGAATCTGATTAAGAGAAAACAGGAATGGGTTGTTTTTTTCATTAAATCAGCAATTCAGAAAGATCTGGTGAGTGAAATTGATTATCTATATACTGAAATGGTGTTTCAGTTTTTCGTGGTTAACATAGATTTGAAGGATCTGAAAATATTGTGTTGTTTATTTTCCAGGCCTTAAAGTTCACCTGCTTCGAAGTTCGGTCAACTTCTTGATGGTTTTCTGATTATTGCTTCGAAAAAGTACCCCAAAATTGTTATTATTGATGATTCTAATATTGATTTATGTAATTCTAATAATTCAAATGATCACCTCCCCGGAATCTTTTCTGATGGGGCGGACCTGGAAAATTCCTGCAATGATTTGAAAAACGGTCGAAAATTAATTAAGAACAGGTTTTTTCAACTGACAGTAAGAAGGAACATCAAAACGTATAACAAACAGAAACTATTCTGCATATGAGGAGGGCTGTCTTTTTCTTAACACTTGATCTTTACGGTAAAGTTTGACTTTTTATCCTGATTGAATAAAAAAAAAACAAGTTTTTTTTTTAACTGAAAGTAAGGAACGACGTTAAAACTTAAAACGAACAGAAATTATTCCATATATGAAAGGGGCTGTTCCCTCCTCAACGCCTCGCTTTTTACGCTAAAGTTTTTTATTGTTTAAAAAAAATAGAGTTGTGAGAAAGTCAAACTTTAGCGTAACGAGCGAGGCGTCGAGGAGTGGACAGCCCCTTTCATATACGAAATAATTTCTTTTCGTTTTAAGTTTTAACGTCGTTCCTTACTTTCAGTTAAAAAAACTTGTTTTTTTATTTAATGTTTGAACGTTTTTGAATTAACGCAGGTTTTGATTTTGGCTCACCGTACATGAATAATTACTACAAAATGTTCATATTAATTTTACTTTTATTTGGTTAAATGGCTTTCTCGAAAGTTGTTTAATTTTATTTAAGAACGTTTTTATTAGTAATGAATCTACGTAACTTACGAATTAACTTACGTAACGAAGTTCTATATTCATATATTTTTATGCGTATATTAGGGGGTTCGCCCCCTAGTCAATACCTTGCTTTTTAAGCTGAAGTTCGAATTTTGTTCCAATTCTTTAAAAATGACCCTTAATCACAAAGGCCGTTAATTAGAATAAATAGCTCTTATGAAAGTACTAAAAAACTTTTGGCTTAAAGAGCGAGGTATTGACTAGCTGATCAACCCAATCATATACGTAATATTTTCTGTTCGTTTTAAGTTTTGATGTTGCTCCTTACTTTCAGTTGAAAAACTTTTTTTTAGTTTATTTCTGATCTTTTTTTAAATAATGCTGGGAAATCCGGCGCCCCCTTCATAGCAATGTCCCTTCCCCATGAAAACTTCCTTCATGGAAAGATCAGTAGAGATGCCTCATGAGCTCGTGTCACCCACCCCTGCTGCCACCTACAACTTTTTTTACATAATTTATGTCTGTTTGTTGTCAGTGAGAATGAAAAAACAGAAATTTTCTCACATTTATGGATGTTTTCTTGGATGGTTATGTGTGTTGGTCAATTTATTTGATGTTTTTCATGGATGTCAACATCAATTCATGTCTGTTTTATGGTTTTTGTCAGTGAGAATTGGAAAAACAGAAACTTTCTCAATTTCATGGATGTCAACAGCAATTCATGTCTGTTTTATGGTTTTTGTCAGTGAGAATAAAAAAACGGGAACTTTCTCACTTTCATGGATGTCAACAGCAATTTATGTATGTTTTATGGTTTTTGTCAGTGAGAATGGAAAAACAGCATTTTTCTCACTTTGCTGTCAGTCATTAATCAAATTGTTTCCGGGCAAAGATTAGTAATGTCTGACAGGTACTGCTCAAGGAATAGATCCATGTCATTAATGTCTTTGCCTTGAAAACAATTCTACTGGTCGAACTCCAAAAAATATTAATAACCAAACGTCATTGAAACAAGTCTCCAAGAAACATCTGAGCGATGATTAGCTTTAGCGCGGGAATCAGGTTTCTTAGTAATTTGAAATGTGACAGCGCAGAGATGCCAAAAAACAAGAGGAAGGCGCTAAAATTACGTTTGGGGGTTTTTTGGGCAAAACCATTTTCAGACATTTTATGGAATTATTTCGGCGAAACAGTTAGAGACATTTTAAAAGATGATTTTAAAAGATGATTTTAGAAGAGGATTTGAGGGTGAAACTCTGTGGTCGTTATAATACACAAGTTGTATTTGAACAGTGTCGTGAGGTCCCCTACCACAACCCCCAAGGGCTCCGATACCCCCCCCCCAACCCCGAAAGAACCCCCCGGTCCTCAAAGGTCCCCCAAGCTCCCAAAGGACCACCCGGCCCTCAAAGGCCCCCCCAGACCCTCAAAGGCCCTCCCCAGGCCCCGTCTTTCGTTTAAGTGCGTTGTCTGAAACCTATGACTTGGGGTGTATGGGTTGCTATTTTTGACTTTTCTGAGTTGGATTTCTTAGTCTTTCATAGGTAAGTGTTGTCTGAAACCTATGATTTGGGATGGATGGTTTGCTATTTTTGACTTTTCTGAGCTGGATTTCTTACCCTTTCATAGGTATGTGTTGTCAGAAAATATGATTTGGGATGTGTAGTTTGCTAGTTTGACTTTTCAGAGCTAGGATTCTTAGTCTCTCATAGGCGTTTGTTGTCTGAAACCTATAGTTTGGGATGAATAGTTTGCTATTTCAGGCTTTTATGAGCTAGATTTTCTAGTATTTCGTTGGCGAATGTTGTCTGAAACTTATGATTTGGGATATGTAAATATCTATTTCGGGCTTTTCTGAGCTAGATTTCTTAGTCTTTCGTTGGTGTGTGTTGTCTGAAACGTATGATTTGGGATGGGTAAATTGCTATTTATGACTTTTCTGAGCTGGATTTCTTAGCCATTCATAGGTGTGTGTTGTCTGAAACTTATGATTTGGAATGGTTAATTTGCTATTTCCAGCTTTTATTAGCTAGGTTTCTTAGCCTTTCATAGGTGTGTGTTGTCAGAAAATTATGATTTGGGATGTGTAGTTTACTATTTGGACTTTTCAGAGCTAGGATTCTTAGTCACTCATGGTGTTTGTTGTCTGAAACCTATAGTTTGGGATGAGCAGTTTGCCATTTTTGACTTTTATGAGCTGGATTTCTTACCCTTTCATAGGTGTGTGTTGTCAGAAAATTATGATTTGGGATGTATAGTTTGCTAGTTGGACTTTTCAGAGCTAGGATTCTTAGTCTCTCATAGGCGTCTGTTGTCTGAAACCTATAGTTTGGGATGAATAGTTTGCTATTTCAGGCTTTTATGAGCTAGGTTTCCTAGTATATCGTAGGTGTGTGTTGACTGAAACTTATGATTTGGGATATGTAAATTACTATTTTGGGCTTTTCTAAGCTAGATTTCTTAGTCTTTCGTTGGTGTGTGTTGTCTGAAACCTAGGATTTGGGGTGTATGGGTTGCTATTTTTTGACTTTTCTGAGTTGGATTTCTTAGTCTTTCATAGGTATGTGTTGTCTGAAACCTATGATGTGGGATGAGTGGTTTGCTATTTTTGACTTTTCTGAGCTGGATTTCTTACCCTTTCAAAGGCGTGTGTGGTCAGAAAATTATGATTTGGGATGTGTAGTTTGCAAGTTGGACTTTTCAGAGCTAGGATTCTTAGTCTCTCATAGGCGTTTGCTGTCTGAAACCTATAGTTTGGGATGAATAGTTTGCTATTTCAGGCTTTTATGAGCTAGGTTTCCTAGTATTTCGTAGGCGAATGTTGTCTGAAACTTATGATTTGGGATATGTAAATTACTATTTCGGGCTTTTCTGAGCTAGATTTCTTAGTCTTTCGTTGGTGTGTGTTGTCTGAAACCTCTGATTTGGGATGGCTGGATTGCTATTTTTAACTTTTCTGTGTTGGATTTCTTAGCCTTTCATAGGTGTGTGTTGTCCGAAACTTATGATTTGGGATGGTTAATTTGCTATTTCCGGTTTTTATTAGCTAGGTTTCTTAGCCTTTCATAGGTGTGGGTTGTCACAAAATAACGATTTGTAATGTGTAGTTTGTTTTTTGGACTTTTAAGGGCTAGGATTGTTTGTCGCTCATAATTGCTTGTTGGCTGAAACCTATAGTTTGGGATGAATAGTTTGCTATTTCAGGCTTTTCTGAGCTAAGGTATCTTAGTATTTCATAGGTGTGTGTTGTCTGAAACTTATCATTGAGGTGTGTAATTTGCTATTTCCGACTTTTCATAACTAGATTTCTTAGTCTTTTGTAGGTGTTTGATGTCTGAAACCTATGATTTGGGATGTGTGGGTTGCTACTTTTTGACTTTTCTCAGTTCTGGTTTAGTTTAATTTTATTTAAGAGTTTAGAGTTTTTAGCTTAGCGTTTTAGCTTAGAGTTTTGGTTAGAGTTCTAGTTTAGCTTAGTTTTAGTTTATAGTTTAGAGTTTTTATCTTAGAGTCTTAGCATAAAGTTTTTTTTGAAGTTCTAGTTTAGTTTAGTTTTAATTAAGAGTTTAGAGTTTTAGCTTAGAGTCATATCTTAGAGTTTTTGTTAAAGTTGAAGTTTAGTTTAGTAATAGTTAAGTGTTTGGAGTTTTACCTTAGATACTTAACTTAGAGTTTTAGTTTAGTTTAACTTTAGTTAAGAGTTTAGAGTTTTTTAGCTTAGAGTCTTAGATTAGAGTTTTTGTTAGAGTTCTAGTTTAGTTTAGTTTTAGTTAAGAGTTTAGAGTTTTTAGCTTAGTCTTAGATTAGAGTTTTTGTTGAAGCTCTAGTTTAGTTTAGTTTTAGTTAAGAGTTTATAGTTTTAGCTTAGAGTCTTAGCCTAGAGTTTTTGTTAGAGTTTTAGTTTAGTTTAGTTTTTGTTAAGAGTTAAGAGTCTCGAGTTTGTAGCTTATAGTCTTAGCTTAGATTTTCTTATAGAGTTCTAGTTTAGTTTTCTTCTAGTTAAGAGTTTAGAGTTTTAGCTTAGAGTCTTAGCTTAGATCTTTTGTTAGAGTTCTAGTTTAGTTTAGTTATAGTTAAGAGTTTGGTGTTTTACCTTAGAAACTTAGCTAAGAGTTTTAGTTTAGTTATAGTTATAGTTAAGAGTTTGGTGTTTTACCTTAGAGACTTAGCTTAGAGATTTAGTTTAGTTCAGTTTTACTTATTAGTTTAGATTTTTAGCTTAGACTAGTATCTTAAATTTTTGTATAGAGTCCTAGTTTACTTTAGTTTTAGTTAGTAGTTTAGAGTTCTTAGATTAGAGTCTTAGTTTAGAGTTTTTGTTGAAACTTTAGTTTAGTTTGGAGTTCTATCTTTGACTTAGAATTTTAATTTTAGTTTAAGTTTAGCTTATCTTTAGTTAAAAGTTTAGTTTTTTATCTTATAGTCTTAGCATAGAGTTTATGTTAGAGTTCTATTTTATTTCAGCTTTATTTAATAATTTAGAGTTTAACTTATAGTCTCAGATTATAGTTTTAGTTAGAGTTATAGTTTAGTTATAGTTAAGAGATTGAAGTTTTACCTTAGAGACTTAGATTAGACTTTTAGTTTAGATTAGTTTTACTTAAGAGTTTAGAGTCTTAAAGTTATATTTTGGTTAAGTTTTAGTTAATAGTTTAGAGTTTTAGCTGAGTCTTAGCTTAGAGTTTTTGTTAGAGTTATAGTTGACTTTAGTTTTAGTTAATAGTTTAGAGTTTTACCTTATAGTATTATCTTAGAGTTTTTGTTAGATTTATAGTTTAGTTTTCGTTAAGAGTTTAGAGTTTTTAGCTTACAGTCTTAGCTTAGAGTTTTTGTTAGAGTTCTAGTTTAGTTTAGTTTTAGTTAAGAGTTTAGAGTTTTTAGCTTATAGTCTTAGCTTAGAGTTTTTGTTAGAGTTCTCGTTTAGTTTAGATATAGTTAAGCGTTTGGAGTTTTACCTTCGAGACTTAGCTTAGAGTTATAGTTTAGTTTAGTTTTAGTTAAGAGTTTAGAGTTTTTTTTTAGCTTAGAGTCTTAGCTTAGAGTTTTTGTTAGAGTTCTAGTTTAGTTTAGTTTTAGTTAAGAGTTTAGAGTTTTATCTTAGAGTCTTAGATTAGAGTTTTTTTTGAAAATCTAGTCTAGTTTAGTTTAGTTTAGTTAATAATTTGTAGCTCGAACTTAGAGTCTTAGCTTATAGCTTTTTGTTATAGTTATTCCTCCCTTCAGTTTTAGCTAAGAGCTTAGAGTTTTTAGATTAGAGCAATAGATTTTAGCCTTAACTAGAGCTCTGGTATTGTTTAGTTTTAGTTAATGGTTTAGAGTTTTATCTTAGAGTCTTAACTTAGAGTTTTTGTTGAAAATCTAGTTTAGTTTAGTTAAGAGTTTAGAGTTCTACCTTAGAGTCTTGTCTTAGAGTTTTTTTTTTTGTTGGAGTTCTACTTTAGTTTAGCTTTAGTTAAGAGTTTAGAGTTTTAGCTTACAGTCATAGCTTAGAGTTTTTGTTAGAGTTCTAGTTTAGTTTAGTTTTAGCTAAGAGTTTAGTGTTTTAGCATAGAGTCTTAGCTTAAAGTTTTTGTTAGAGTTCTAGTTTTACTTAAGAGTTTAGAGTTTTAGCTTAGAGTCTCATCTTAGAGTTTTTTGTTAGACTTCTAGTTTAGTTTAGTTTAGTTAAGAGTTTAGAGTTTTACCTTAGAGTCTTAGCTTAGAGTTTTTGTTAGAGTTCTAGTTTAGTTTAGTTTTAGTTAGAAGTTTGATGTTTTACCTTGGAGTTTCAGTTAGAGTTATAGTTTAGTTTACTTTTAGTTATGAGTTTGGTGTTTTACCTTAGAGTCTTAGCTTAGAGTTTTAGTTACAGTTCTAGTTTAGTTTTAGTTAAGAGTTTAGAATTTAAGCCTAGAGTTTTAGCTTAGAGTTTTTGTTAGAGTTCTATTTTATTTTATTTATAGTTAAGAGTTTAGAGGTTTTAGCTTAGAGTCTTATTTTAGAGTTTTTTTTGTTGAAGGTCTATTTTATTTTAGTTGATATTTTAGAATTTTAGTTTAGAATCTCATCATGGAGTTTTTGTTAGAGATGTAGTATAGTTTAGTAATATTAAAGAGTTTATATTTTTAACTAATAGTATTATATTAGAGTTTTTGTTAGAGTTATAGTTTAGATATAGTTAAAGGTGTGGAGTTTTACCCTAGAGACTTAGCTTAGAGTAATAGTTTAGTTTAGATTTAGTTAAGAGTTTAGAGGTTTTTTTTAGCTTGGAGCATAAGCTTATATTTTTTTTTATATCCCTATTTTAGTAGGGTTCCATTGCTTTGTTTGATGTTTTACATTAGAGCTATAGCTTAGAGATTTTGTTGGAGTTCTATTACAGTTTTAGTATATATTATTTTATTTTAGCTTAGAGTCTTAGGATATAGTTTTGTGTTATATTTCTATTCTGTCTCATATTTAGTGCATGTTATCTATTTTTTAGCTTATACTATTATCTTGTATTTTTTTTTAATTTGTAAGTTATGTTATTAAGAACTAAATAGTTATAGTTTTTAGAATATACTCTTATCTTATAATTTTACTTATAGTTACTTATCTAGTGTATCTTTATTTAAGAGTTTTGAGTTTTACCATGGACTCTTAGATTATATTTTTCGTTTAAAATCTAGTTTAGTTTAGTTAAGACTTTAGAGTTCTACCTTAGAGTCTTAGCTTAGAGTTTTACTTAGAATTGAAGTTTAGTTTAGTTATAGTTAAGGGTTTAGAGTTTTAGCTTGGACTCTTAGCTTAGAGTTTTAGTTAGAGTTCTAGCATAGTTTAGTTTTAGCTAAGAGTTTAGATTTTTACCTGAAAGTCTTAGCTTAGAGTTTTATTTAGAGTTCTATGCTAAGACTCTAAGCTAAAAACTCTAAACTCTTAACTAAAACTAAACTAAAATATAACCCTAACTAAAAATCTAAACTATGACTCTAAGATAAAAACTCTAAACTATTAACTAAAAGTAAACTAAACTAGAGATATAACTAAACCTCCGATCTAAGAAACTAAGGTAAAACTTTATACTCTTACCTAAAAACAAAATAAGCAGGAGCTGTAACAAAACTCAAAGCTAATAGACATTTAAAGCACGAAGCATTTAAATAAATAAATGCAAAAAAAAAACTTTAAAACTATAAACTATTAATTAAAAATAAACTAAAATAAAACTCTAAGCTAAGTCTCTAGTTTAAAACTTTAATCTCTCAACTATAACTAAACTAGAACTCTAATAAAAACTCTAATCTAATACTCTAATTTAAACAATAAAATCATAACTAAAGCTGAAATGAAATAGAACTCCAAAATAAACTATATGATAGGACTCTTATATAAAACTCTAAAATTTTAAGTAAAGCTAAACTAAACTAGAACTCTAATTAAAACTCTAATTCTAAGCTAAAACTCTAAACTAAACTAGAACTTCAACAAAAACTATATACTAAAACTCTAATCTTAAAACACTTAAATACTAACTAAAACTAAAGTAAACTAGAACTCTAACAAAAACTTTAAGATACGACTCTAAGCTAAAACTCTAAACTCTTAGTTAAGAGTCTAAGCTAAAAAAATCTAAGCTAAAACTAAAACTCTAAGCTAAGTCTCTAAGGTAAAACACCAAACTCTTAACTATAACTATAACTAAACTAAAACTAAACTAAAACTCTTAGCTAAGTCTCTAAGGTAAAACACCAAACTCTTAACTATAACTAAACAAAACTAGAACTCTAACAAAAACTCTAAGCTAAGGCTCTAATCTAAAACTCTAAACTCTTAACTAGGAGTAAACTAAACTTGAACTCTAACAGAAACTCTAAGCTAAGACTCTAAGATAAAAACTAGAGACTCTTAACTATTAACTAAAACTAAACTAAACTAAAACTCTAAAAAAAACTATAAGATAAGACTCTAAGCTAAAACTATTAACTATTAACTAAAAATAAACTAAACTAGAGCTTCAAAAAATAATATAAGCTAATACTATAAGATAAAAACTATAAACTCTTAACTAAAGATAAACTAAAATAGAACTCTAACAAAAACTCTAAGCTAAGACTCTAAGCTAAAAAACTCTAAACTCTTAGCTAAAATTAAACTAAGCTAAAACTCTAAGTTAAGTCTCGAAGGTAAAACTCAAAACTCTTAACTATTACTAAACTAAACTTCAACTTTAACAAAAACTCTAAGCTATTACTCTAAGCTAAAACTCTAAACTCTTAAATAAAACTAAACTAAACTAGAACTTCAACAAAAACTCTATGCTAAGACTCTAAGCTAAAAACTCTAAACTCTTAACTAAAACTAAAATAAACTAGAAATCTAACCAAAACTCTAAGCTAAGACTCTAAGCTAAAAACTCTAAACTCTTAACTAAAATTAAACTAAACTAGAGCTGAGAAAAGTCAAAAAATAGCAACCCACACATCCCAAATCATAGGTTTCAGTCATCACACACCTACGAATGACTAAGAAATCTGGTTATGAAAAGTCGGAAATAGCAAATTACACACCTCAAAGATAAGTTTCAGACAACACATAACTATGAAATACTAAGAAACCTTAGCTCAGAAAAGCCTGAAATAGCAAACTACTCATCCCAAACTATAGGTTTCAGACAACAAGCACCTATGAGGGACTAAGAATCCTAGCTTTGAAAAGTCCAAAAAGCAAACTACACATCCCAAGTCATAATTTTCTGACAAGCCACACCTATGAAAGGCTAAGAAACCTAGCTAATAAAAGCCGGAAATAGCAAATTAACCATCCCAAATCATAAGTTTCAGACAACACACACCTATGAAAGGCTAAGAAATCCAACTCAGAAAAGTTAAAAATAGCAATTCACCCATCCCAAATCATAGGTTTGAGACAACACAAACCAATGAAAGACTAAGAAATCTAGCTCAGAAAAGCCCGAAATAGTAATTTACATATTCCAAATCATAAGTTTCAGACAACATTCGCCTACCAAATACTAGGAAACCTGGCTCATAAAAGCCTGAAATAGAAAATTATTCATCCGAAACTAAAGGTTTCAGACAGCAAACGCCTATGAGAGACTAAGAATCCTAGCTCTGAAAAGTCCAACTTGCAAACTACACATCCCAAATCATAATTTTCTGACAACACACACCTTTGAAAGGGTAAGAAATCCAGCTCAGAAAAGTCAAAAATAGCAAACCACTCATCCCATATCATAGGTTTCAGACAACACATACCTATGAAAGACTAAGAAATCCAACTCAGAAAAGTCAAAAAATAGCAACCCATACACCCCAAATCATAGGTTTCAGACAACACACACCAACGAAAGACTAAGAAATCTAGCATAGAAAAGCCTGAAATAGTAATTTAAATATCCCAAATCATATGTTTCAGTCAACACACACCTACGAAAGGCTAAGAAACCTAGCTCATAAAAGCCTGAGATACCAAACTACTCATCCCAAACTATAGGTTTCAGACAACAAACACCTATGAGGGACTAAGAATCCTAGCTCTGAAAAGTCCAAATAGCAAACTACACATCCCAAATCATAATTTTCTGACAACACACACCTATGAAAGGCTAAGAAACCTAGCTAATAAAAGCTGGAAATAGCAAATTAACCATTCCAAATCATAAGTTTCAGACAACACACACCTATGAACGGCTAAGAAATCCAGCTCAGTAAAGTCATAAATAGCAAACCATCCATCCCAAATCAGAGGTTTCAGACAACACACACCTAAGACAGACTAAGAAATCTAGCTCAGAAAAGCCCGAAATAGTAATTTACATATCCCAAATCATAAGTTTCAGACAACACACACCTACGAAATACTAAGAAACCTAGTTCATAAAAGCCTGAAATAGCAAACTATTCATCCCAAACTATAGGTTTCAGACAACAAACGCCTATGAGAGACTAAGAATCCTAGCTCTGAAAATTTCAAATAGCAAACTACACATCCCAAATCATAATTTTCCGACAACACACACCTATGAAAGGGTAAGAAATCCAGTTCAGAAAAGACGTAAATAGCAAACTGCACATCCCAACTATAGGTTTCAGACAACAAACACCATGAGTGACTAAGAATCCTAGCTCTGAAAAGTCCAAATAGAAAACTACAAATCACAAATCATAAGTTTATGGCAACACACACCAACGAAAGGCTAAGAAACCTAGCTAATAAAAGCTGGAAATAGCAAATTAACCATTCCAAATCATAAGTTTCAGACAACACACACCTATGAATGGCTAAGAAATCCAGCTCAGAAAAGTCATAAATAGCAATCCACCTATCCCAAATCATAAGTTTCGGACAACACACACCAACGAAAGACTAAGAAATCTAGCTCAGAAAAGCCCGAAATAGTAATTTACATATCCCAAATCATAAGTTTCAGACAACATTCGCCTACGAAATACTAGGAAACCTAGCTCATAAAAGCCTGAAATAGCAAACTATTCATCCCAAACTATAGTTTTCAGACAACAGACGCCTATAAGAGACTAAGAATCCTAGCTCTGAAAATTCCAACTAGCAAACTACACATCCCAAATCATAATTTTCTGACAACACACACCTATGAAAGGGTAAGAAATCCAGCTCAGAAAAGTCAAAAATAGCAAACCATCCATCCCAAATCATAGGTTTCAGACAACACATACCTATGAAAGACTAAGAAATCCAACTCAGAAAAGTAAAAATAACAACCCATACACCCCAAGTCATAGGTTTCAGACAACACGCATCAACGAAAGACGGGGCCCGGGGAGGGTCTTTGAGGGGCCTTTGAGGGCTGGGTGGTCCTTTGGGAGCTTGGGGGACCTATGAGGACCGGGGGCTTCCTTCGGGGTTGGGGTGGGGGGATTGGAGCCCTTTGGGGTTGGGGTAGGGGACCTCACGACACTGTTCAAATACAACTTGTGTATTATAACGACCACAGAGTTTCACCCTCAAATCCTCTTCTAAAATCCTCTTTTAAAATCATCTTTTAAAATTTCTCTAACTGTTTCTCCGAAATAATTCCATAAAATGTCTGAAAACGGTTTTACCCAAATAACCCCTAAACGTAATTTCAGCGTCTTCCTCTTGTTTTTTGTCATCTTTGCGCTGTC
This sequence comes from Artemia sp. Qi Xiang Cuo, assembly GCF_049724085.1. Taxonomy (NCBI): domain Eukaryota; kingdom Metazoa; phylum Arthropoda; class Branchiopoda; order Anostraca; family Artemiidae; genus Artemia; species Artemia sp. Qi Xiang Cuo. The sequence continues at coordinate 19,619,953 of NC_142804.1, forward strand.
ACATTTCAAATTACTAAAAAACCTGATTCCCGCGCTAAAGCTAATCATCGCTAAGATGTTTCTTGGAGAATTGTTTCCATGGCGTTTGGTTATGAATATCTTTTGGAGTTCAACCAGTAGAATTGTTTCCGAGGCAAAGACATTAATGACTTGGATCTAGTCCTGGAGCAGTACCTGTCAGACATTACTAAACTTTGCCCGGAAACAATTTGATTAATGACTGACAGCAAAGTGAGAAAAATGCTGTTTTTCCATTCTCACTGACAAAATCCATAAAACATACATAAATTGCTGTTGACATCCATGAAAGTGAGAAAGTTCCTGTTTTTTTATTCTCACTGACAAAAACCATAAAACAGACATAAATTGCTGTTGACATCCATTAAAGTGAGAAAGTTAACACATAAATTACATAAATTGACATAATGACATAAATTATGTAAAAAAAGTTGTAGGTGGCAGCAGGGGTGGGTGACACGAGCTCATGAGGCATCTCTACTAAGATCCTCCCACATAACCCCCGCCCCCCCCCCTCTCCCCACTACCAGAAAAAAACCCCCCTGAAAACGTCTGTATACTTCCCAATAACCCATACTATATGTTAACATTGGGTAAAGTTCATAACTTTTAGCCTTTCCCCCGGGGACTTCGGGGGATTAAGTTATCCTAAAAGACATAGTTATCATATTTTCGACCATGCTGAACAAAATGCCTATCTCAAAACTTTGATCAGGTAACTTTGGGAAAAAAATGTGCATGGGGGGGCCTAGTTGCCCTCCATTATTTTGGTGACTTAAAAAGGGCAATAGAACTTTTAATTTCCGTTCCAATGATCCCTCCAACGATATTCTAGGACCACTGGGTCAATACGATCACCCCTGGGGGAAAAAAACAAATAAACACGCATCCGTGATCTTTCTTCTGACAAAAAATGCAAAATTCCACATTTTTGTAGATAGGTGCTTAGAACCTTTACAGTAGGATTCTCTGATACGCTGAATATGATGGTGTGATTTTCATTAAGGTTCTATAACTTTTAGAGAATCTTTCCCCCTTTTTTCTAAAATCAGCCAAATTTTCTCAGGCGCGTAACTTTTGATGGGTAAGACTAAACTTGATGAAACTTATATATTTAAAATCAGCATGAAAATCTGATTTTTTTTTATGTATCTATTTGTATCAAAATTCCGGTTTTTAGAGTTTTGGTTACCATTGAGCCGGATCGCTCCTTACTTACAGTTCGTTACCACTAACTGTTTGATTCTTTAAAAAAGACTACTCAAACACAAGGGCCGTTGATTTTAAATGAAGTATTTTTAAAGAATTTTATGACTTTAGTGCAAAGAGCAAGGGTTGAGGAACGGGCAGACCCCTCATATACACAATTTTCTGTTCGTTTTAAGTTTTAATGTTGCTCCTTATTTTCAGTTGAGAAAAAAACAGTTTTTTTTATTTAATAGTCTTAAAAGATATCTGGTCTTTGTATTTCGCATTAGTCCAAATAATGTTCTACGTTTTCATTTCCTTGCTCATCTATTAACAATTAATTGTTTGATTTCCTTGTTGCATATCTTAAGATTTAGGACAAGTTTAATTATCTTGCTATATTGCATTTCACCGAGAGCCGAAAATTTAAAGTAAAGTCAACTTTAGCAAAGAATAAAACAAGATTCAGAATAAATAAATCCTTCACTTTTTTGTAAGAAGACATAATTAAGAGATTTAATGTAGTTATTGAATTTTTTTTCCAAAATGCAATAAAGACAATTTTTCCAAAAATTTTCCATTGGAATTTATTGTGATGGGTTCCTTGTGACAGTCGGGATTGAACCGGCGTCCCCAGGCATTTCTGAGCACGGCTTCATCCACTGAGCTGTAACAAGGTGATTATTGTAGATATTCAGAAGGTACATGAAATGGATAAGAAAGATTTGTAGCCCGGCTCTGAGAGAAAAACTACTGAAGCCAGTAGTATTACCCACCGAAATAATAAAGCTTAATGTAACCTATATGCTTAAACGCAAGTATCCCCTGGAGTATTTTTTTTAACTTAGACTTCCGCATCGTTCCGTTCTCAATTATTTTCAAAATAAAGAACAAAGCAGAGCCAAGACAACACAACTTTGTGGTGGTCTAAGGTCTTAAGTTTTAATCCAATTATTTGAGACTTTTCATTGCCAATTACAGTTTAATCACTGAAAAATGATTAAATATTGATAATTGGAATAATTAATAATAATTAAATAGTCTATATAATAAATTAAAAAATAAATTATTCATTAAAAAATAAATTGAAAAAGAATTTTGTTAATTAATTCTTTTTTGCAAAATTTGCCCTGAAACCTTTGTGGGAGACAGGGGGTGGGTGGCTAATCAAGGTCTTGCCCAGGATGCACTTTGTGGCTGTTAAAGGGTTTAAGTGTTCATCCAATTCTTTACAAATTTTCATTGCCAATTAATACTGAAAGTAAGCAATTCGATTTTAACTTGCAAACAGAGGTAGTTTAGGGGAGGGAATGAGGGGGCCCTTGCACCGGGTGCAGAAATTTTAGGGGACACAAAATTCGAATAAATAATCTAACTGTGATAATCATTTTGTAATTTTTCTAATTTTATTTCGATTGAAATAAAATAGAAGGCGCATATAATAAATGAAAATATTTAACTAATAAATTATTAAGTAATTAATAAAATAAATTAAAATAAAAAATTATTTAGTAATCATTTCAAAAATTGATAATAATCAAATAATTTAAACAATAAATAAAAAAATATTTAAAAAAGGAGTTATTAACTAATTGATAAACTCAAAATAATGTGTTAAAAAATGAAAATTTTGTTAAAATTTGGCCTGAAAATTTTATGGGAGACAGGAAGGGGGCGCTAATTAAGATTTTTCCCGCGCACAAGAGAGGCTAGAGCCGCCACTGCTTGCGAACTAGAGTATCGCAACTTGATTTTTGTATTTATTTGCGATTTCCATAAAATTGGCCCATTTGTGGTGTTTTTTAAGCTGTGTTTTCTAAAACCAAATTTATCCATACGTGCCTGTGTTTTAATTTTTGACGTGCCTGTTTGACACTAAAGTTTGACTTTTTGTTCCAATTATTTTAGAATGACTCCTGAAACTCAAGGGTCGTTTATTTCAAATAATAAGCTTTTCTTAAAGTTCTAAAAAAAAGTTTAGCGCAAAGAGCCAAGTATTGAGGGGGAAGCAGCCCCCTCATATACATAGTAATTTCTGTTCGTTTTAAGATTCAATGTTGCTCCTTAATTTCAGTTGAAAAAACTTCTTTTTTTAAATTTGATTTCTGGTGTTTTTTAAATAATGCCCAGAAATCCAGCTCCCCCTCCATGGAAAATTCCCTTCTCCCACAGACAAATCCTCCGAAATGACCCCCTAACCCTACCATAAAAATCCCCCACGAAAACTTCCCAAGTATTCGTAACTCCCCTCCCTTCCCCCCAACTCCTGTCTGTATACTTCCTAATAACCAATACTGTATGTAAACAATGGGCAAAGTTCATAGCTTGCAGATCTTCCTCCGAGGATTGTTGGGGGTCAAGTAATCTCAAAGACATTTTTAATAGATATTTCGACTATTCTGAACAAAATGGGTACCTATAAATTTTGATCGGGCGACATCGGGGGGGAAAGGACGCGGAACGGGGGCTAGCTGCCCTCCAATATTTTTGGTCGCTGAAAAAGGGCAAAACAACTTTTGATTTCCGATCAAATGAGCCCTCTCCCAATCTTCTAGCATCACTGGTTCGATACAATCACCTGTGGGGAAAAAATTAAATAAACACGCATCCGTGAAGCGTTCTTACTTCTGGTAAAAGAAAAATGCAAAATTCGGCATTTTGTATATAGGAGCTTGAAACCTCTACAGAAGGGTTCTAATATGCTGAATGTGATGGTGTGATTTTCATTGATGTGAAAATCACATTGATTTCAAGTGATTTTCAAGATCACTTGATATTTTGGAGGTGTTTACCCCATTTTTCAAAAATTGTGTAAGTTTTGTCAGGCTCGTAATTTTTGATGAGTAACATTAAACTTGATGAATTTGATATATTTTGAATAAACATCAAAATTAAATTGTTTTGGTGTATGTATCGTTATGAAGACTCTGTTTCTTAGAGTTTCGGTTACTATTCAGCCGCATCGCTTCATACTTACAGTTCGTTACCACAAACTGTTTTATGACGTACTATTTTATGAGGTCGTCTGAACGGGTTTGTTAAAGTATCACTATGAGAAACCTTTTTATTTTTGCAATCGATTGAAGATAATCCTGGGTGAATCTTGAAACAATGAATCATCATCGGCAAAAATGTTTCGGCTCTTTTGTTACACCAAATACGGAAATACTTCTGATTGGTCTTTTAAAAGCAATAAATGCTAAAAAATTATTACAACTTAGTTGTTTTCCTAATGAAACGAATCGTTAACACTGAATAGTAGATCTCAACTTCTCTATTTCCAAAGGAGAGCGTCGGCGCCACTACGCCGCAGTAACTAGTACTACAACCTTCAAGAGAAGATTTTTATTTTGATCTGATTCAAAATTCTTGCTATCCATGACATTGATATGGTATCTCAATTGCTCAGGGTTTTTTGTTTTAATTACGATATTTGATTTATGAATTTCCGTGGTGTCTTACGTGTATTTCTTCTAGCCAACAAATTACCAGCTGAAACTCCTGAAAATCATTCAGGGGATGTTTATTACCGCCCTTACATGTAATATGTACTAAGTCCCCCCCCCCAGAAAAAAAATGAATAAGTGGTTATGTAGCACCTCCCCCGTTGGGGATGAAACCTTGCTTTTACATGTTTTATTCTGGTATTTTTCTTTTTTTGTTTCTTCTACTTCAGCTCTAAATCGGTACCCGAAGAAAAAGATGAGGAAGGTTAACAGGAAGGGTGGGCGAAAGTACAGGATGGTTCACCCCCAACCCCCCATTGCACTCCGTGGCTGAAGGGCCAAGAAACGGTGATCAGAACCACCGGTAGGGACTATAAAGTAAAATGCCGTATTCTTTACCTTTTATATTCTACATTATCACATTTTAGACTCTCAAGTTTAGTATTCAGCTGTTCCTGGAAAGGTCCTCTCAAATTCTCATTCTGGAGTCTATCAAGGTCATAGCTTCCCGGAAGGTTGTTACTTTTCCCTGATTTAACTTTTTCCTTTAGATTGCTTATGGGGCATAATATGACCAAATACTGTATTGGTAATAACTAGGGTTATACATACAAAATTGCAGCAGTTTATGACCATTACTGTTTTCTTTTCCTATACCAAATTTACCTAAGCTAGGTCACCATATACCTCTATTTCTACCGACCTGGGGATTAAAATACCTAAATAAAAATACCATATTCCTACCTAAGATGCTTTCTACTTGTTTTTGCAGCTGCAAGTAAAATTCATCTGAGTCACTACTATCTCCATACGTCGGTTTTACAGGGGCATATACTACCATGATTGATACCCTGCTCATTTTAGTCACAAAATGAGCAATTAGCATCCTATTACTAATACCTTCCGAACCTAAACAAGGCTTGACAGGCTACTTGTTCATCACAAGCCCTACCCGCTGCCTATGCACCCCATCCTTCCTCCCTGAGTAGATAGATCCTAAATATCACCTAAATCCATATTTCCTACCCCTGGGAAATGAGTTTCTGAAACTCCTAATTAGCAGGGGTGTAATTTGCTATGGGGCAGGGGAGCAACTGCCCCCTCAAGACCCAAGTTTGCATCCCCCAGACAACAGTTTGCACCCCCCCCCCAGCTGATGCTTAGTTTCTGCAAAATATCTTGTCAAAATTAAGATTACTACTTACTTACTTCGGTCCCGGCCATCCTCGTGGGACGTTTTGGGGCCATTCCTCTTTGCTAGCTCATGCGTAAGGGCTCGGTAAACTGCTCTATCTGGTGCGATACGTGATAACCGGACCATTTTGACGTTGTCGAAGTGTAAGTTCTCCATCCATCTTTTTTGCGGTCTGCCTCGTGGATGAAGACCATGGAGGGATCCTACAAGGGCGATTTTCGGGAGGCGGCTTGGCTCCATTCGCTTCAGGTGGCGAAACCAGCAAAGTTGTATTTTCTTGATTTTACTGAGAATGGTTTCAGTGGACTGGAGCCTTTGATGTACTTCCACATTTGCGATTCGGTCAGTGTATTTGGTTCTAGCAATGCGACAGAGGCACCACATCTTGAAAGCTAGAAGTTTCCTTTGGTCTTCGGTTTTCAGTGTCCTTGTTTGCATCCATAAATAACTATGGAGATTTTTACTAAACTGTTGAATAGGCGCATTTTTAATTTGTCGAATAGGTGGTTACTTTTCCAGAGGTTGGCTAGTCTTCGGAAGCTAGAGCTAGCAAGTGCAAGTCGATGTTTCACGTCAGAGCTATGGCAATTATCTGAGGAGAGTTGGCTACCAAGGTACAGGAAGTCAACCGTTCCAACCTGTCTCCCGCCTAAGTTGATAATGGGTAGGTTGTTTAGTTCCCGTTTCGTGGTTACCGTGACTTTGGCCTTGCTGGCATTGATTTCCATCCCGAACGGCTTTGTGGTATTGTAGAGTTTATCAGCTTGTGCCTGCAGTTCTTGTGTAGAGTTGGCTGGCACATCAATATCATCAGCGTAGGCAAGATTGTCTATTAGCAGCCCTCCTATTGTCGCGCGATTTTCCAACTGCATCAGTGACAGAACGGCATTTAGAAAGAGGTTGAAGGGATGTGTTGATAAGATGCAACCCTGGAGTACTCCTGACGAAGTTGTGAACTCTTCTGACAACTTATCAGCGGTTATTACTTGGCCTCGAAACTGATAGTACAGACTCTTGATTATTTGGGCTATCTTGTAAGGGATGCCGTAGTGAAGGAGGATATGCCAGAGTCCTTCGCGCCATATCATGTCAAATATCTGACGGAAATCAACGAATATTAAGATAAGTCTTTACAATTCAAGTATCCAGAGAAACAGGCCAGTTTTCTTTAGTATATCTGTGCCTTTAAGGTAATATATGGCTCATTTTTCAGTTTTCACTTGATTTTGAAAAATTAGCTTCAACTTTGTCCCCCCCCCCGGGATTTTGACGAAATTACGCCACTGCTAATTAATCCGGTTTGAAGCGTCTGAATTCGTCAGTCAAAATTTCGATGCGATAGCGGTTTTTTAACGTTGTAAAATTCCAAGGTGCAATTTTTATATTCTTTAAATTATTGAAATTATTACGGCCACAAGAAAAGCAATGGTCCCAGAACCAGTGGAGGTCGGGGACTAACACATCTTAGTAAGTCTACACGAGGCGCCGAAGCAGGCATAGAACCGGACAGCAGAAGTCCTTGGGACCTCCAGTATGAATTAATACTGGTCTTAACCAACTGTTATTTAAACTTAGTTCAACTTTCGACGAAATTCGTAACTTTTCTGGAATAGGTTCACTTTAATAAGAAACCCCCTTATTCAGACAATTGAAATATGCCAATTTTCATATTTTTTTTTTTATTTAAGAAGCTATCCGAGCCTAATCCTGAAGAAATTCAATGTATGAAATTTGCAACACAAGGCAGGGATGCAGAAAGTGCAAAAAAATTTAATAAAATTAAATGCATGATAAAACATTCAAACCAAACAATTATTCATGAGCAAACCACCAACATATTTAATTAGCCTAATTAAATAAATCTATTAGCCTAAGTGTATCATAATCTGTATATACTTTTTAAAATCAGGTCACAAATTACCATTCCTAATAAAGTCTACATGCCAACACAAAAATAAATTATCACTAGAAAAATAAATCGTCTGTGTCAATAACAGCTATTCACTATGTGGCTAAAAGGCGGCAACTCGTTTATCTCTATTCTTTTGCCTGGCTATAGAACGGCTCTTGAAGTTAGCCATATTCATTGCGTGCTGAAAAAAAAAATTATATAGTTAGAACAAAAAAGTTGTCTAAATAGAACATGTGTTAAAAGTAGCTTCAAAGCCGACTGATGAGAGAAAAGAAAACCAAAATCATGAAAATTTTTAATTTCATGGTCTAGCTGTTTCTTTTTTACGGCGAAAAGCAAGGAATTCATAATATTCAGGCACTTTTGAGGAAATTATCTAGAGAACTCTTCCTTTGTATTTCGATTTACTCGTTTTTTTAAGTTCAGTTTAATCGTTTCGAATTATGTCGACAGAACAACCGTTCAATATATCTCTATTGACTATGTTTTTTTAGACAGAAATTAATTGTTCGTCTCTGTCTACAGAGAAAAACCAGAGAACAGTAATGTGTCCTCACCGGATCAACATTAAAATAATTGGACCAAGCTGTGAGCTTTCGTGCCTATTTTGTCGGTTGGAATATGGGGGGGGGGGATAATATGAGAAAGCTCTACAAAAAGAGGTGAATTTATGTACTCGTAGAAAACAGCCATCAACGCCACATCAAACTTTTCACTAACAGACTGAAAAAAGTCATGAGTAACGACTGAAACTGCCCTTTTAGCCCTGTTCTAGATATTTTGAAGTTGTGCGAGCAACATTATCGAAGCACGAGCATAAAGCGGACATCCTACTTTGAATGGGTTTAAAGCAAGACTTCTTAAGTAGGATGAAGGAGCCGGGCGGTGAAAGGTTTTGGCAGCAAAAGAGTCATCCCCAGCTTTATCTCGCAGGAGTTTCTCACCGGATCAAGGTGGGTTTTCTAAGAGAGGTATGTTGAGAATTAGTTATCAAGGAGACAAAACTCGTCGACTCTATTTATTGCTTCATTCATATAGATGAAGTTAGGGTGTAAATGTTGCACTTTCGATCAGGAGATCAGCAGCTCCTTTGTTTTCGACGCATTGACACTGACCAATCATGCATCGGACCAATTTTCGATTTTCAAAGGACCCATGTGTATGGGCACGGAGGCTTGGCTCTTCGTGTCTTGGGACGGCTACGTGTCTTTTCATTTTGGTTTTGTATGTCCATTTATTAGAAAAAGAATGATAACACCTTCCCGGGCTTTCCCTTCATCCCTAATTCGAGCGCAACAGACCTCGACAATGTGGACGATGTGACTCTACTTGGAAGCCCTTCTCGGAAGGTGCAACACACGTTACTCAGAGTAGCTGCAACCACCCCTCCCCTATTGTTTGAAATTATCTCTTATCTCTCTCCTCTCAACCACGGAAAGGTAGTGGTCTTAGATAATTTCAGATATCTGAGGTCTATCATAGACATAAATGGTAGTTGTAGCGATGAAATTCACTTCCACATAGCTGCCACTTCTGCTGTTTGCTCAAGTTCGAAAAACCCCGTGAAGGAGCAAGGAGATTCAAATCAAAACTTAGCCCTGCAAATATTAAGCCTTTTTGTACTTCTGTATGGTTGTGAGACCTAGCCTCTAAAAGTAACAGAGGTATATGATTTGATTGCCAGAGGAAAATACTTGTTTTGTGATTGCGAGACCGATAGTCAAACGACTCCATCTGTCAGCGTTGTGAGATGAAACTCTGCTTCGGAGCTACATCGTACTACTGTCACTTGCCCTGGTTTGACAATGTGTGTCAAAGACCAAATACAATACTGGTTTTGTGCTGCAACTCACTTTCAGGATAGAAAAAGCGTCGGGGCGGACAAGTCAAGACATGGATGAGGACCGTCAAGACGGACGTTGAGCCAATCACAGGTTTCCGTCGTCAAGGCTGTTGTCACCGATTTCAACAATCGTTCTCTCATCAGGGTAAGCTGCACCAAACTTGTATTCTCTTTCCGTACGCCTTGATGAATTGTGTTTTAACTTTGGTGTCGGTATTTTGCCCAATCCATGGCTTCGTGAATTTCTACCCACCATTTTTCTTCGCACCAACTGCTCCCGCGACAAGTAGCTAGTCTGACTCTGTTTGTGTTATTTAAAGTTTGCATGTAAATTTGTCTGATGATGGCTATAGCTGTGATGTTTATATGTAATCGTTTAAGTATCTTAATTCAAGCATAAGTAAATAAGAGTTAAAATTATTATTTCACAACGGGGATCTCTGTCACTTCGTCATTAAACTTGTTTTAATTTTAAATATGAAAAAGAATTGATATTCAAAATTTCAACAGATGCCGTTGTAACAAACTAGCAGGGGAGTTCATCAATTTTTATTCTTTCATTTGGCAGTATAATTGGCAAAAGAGGTTCAGTTTATTCATATTTTTAAATGCTTAATTTTTTAAAACACAGACACACAAATACCCCTGGTTGCACTTGCACATATGACAAAACTCGAGGCATTATTTAAACACTATTTATATTCGAACAAGAGTTGGAGTCATCACAAAACTTATTACAAAATGAATTCCAAGTTTACTATTTTTAGTCATTTGCAAATGGATCAAAATTAATAAGTGGATAAAAAATTGGCAGTGCTTACCAATATTTAAAGTGTAAAGCTAGGTTCTGAAAGAGGCCAAGTTTTGCTTTGGCGGCCAGATCAAAGACTATGGGTAACTTATAAAAGTGGAAACTAGCACTAGTGTTGGCAAAAAAAAACATCAACGCCATCTAGCGTTTGGCAACTCGTCATTTTTCAAGCTTTGTAATCGTTTTTCTCCCAGGACCTGAGGTCAAATACTTATTCCTATATTAATTTTAACAACTACACAAATTAAATTAATTATTCTTATTATTACACTGAAAAAAATGCAATGTCGCCAAATGTTAGATGGCATTGAAGGCTGTTTTTGTCCACACTAGCGACAGTTCCCACTCTGGTAAATTAACCATACTCATTGACCCAGATTTCATCTTCACCCAATAAAATGTCGTATTTGGTGGCGAATATTCAACTTGTTTCTATATTTCGGATGAGCCTTAAAAATTAATTTCTCTGGCTAGAAAAATTGCTTTTAAAACAGACAAATGACTTCCTGTTTATACATATAGTGAAAATTTACTTCTCATAATTTTCTTTAGTAATGCTAAAAATGCATTGGCGAAATGATATAGTTGCCTTGTTTATTATGGAAGTTTTCTAGGAAGACTTAAAAAAATTTCGTGTTCCATCCGACAAAAAACAGTCGCATTTCATATTGCTCGACAATACTTACCATCTTTTGTCAGAAGTAACCTTAATAAGCCTAAAATCTAATTCAAATTCAATTTTTATTAATTTTACAGGTATATTCTTCATTTATAACGCATTATAGATCAATATTTCTATTACATTAATCTGTATTACATTTAATTAAATCTATTTAATATTTCATAGAAAAGGCTAGTAGCTATTCTAAAATTGACTTACTCTTTTGCTTTTGGATACTTTGGTTGTAACTCCTCCCACTAACATTGGTGGTCCAAGGTCAAATATATCTCTAAGAAATTCATTTTCTGCTAAATGCAGATTCATACCGGATCCAAGAACCTAAAAAGATATTCTAGACAGTTTTACCCCAGTTTACATTATTTTACAAGATAGAAAAATAGAGTAGGCTTAAAAGAGGCTTCCAGAGTAGGCTTAAACTAAATGCTTTTAGTCTGACTTTAAAATTGAGTCTCAAAGATTAGGTTTCTAAAAAAAAAAAACTAACAGAAAATATTTTATTTCAAGAAAATAACCAGTTTTTTTTATTTTAAAATTAACAATCGCCAACATAACTTAACGTTACTTTGTCAATAATTTTCGAACTTTGGAATCCAACTACAAATTTCAAGCAATATTTAATTATATTTTTTTCATCTGATTCCTCACTTAAAAGCACTTAAAATTGCACCTGGGAAACAAGGAAAACTATTATTTCGCCAATCTCTAGCCAAAGAGTATAGGTAGCTTATAAGGGTGGAAGTGGCAATGAAATTCAATTAATCCGAGTAGCACTAGATGGTGCTGATTGTTGCTTTTTTCCTCACACAAACTTAGTTTCTTCTCATCAGTTACCACTCCTCTAGAAGAGCAAAATAGTACCAAATCTAGATGCCGAGCAATTTGAATATTCTAGTATTAGAAAGGGGAAAAAAAGAACAAGCATCGAAAATACTGAAAAATCCGTCCAAGTATACATTATCATCGACCCAAGAGCCGGTAAATGGCGAAAATATCATACCTAGATAAAAAAAAAAGTCAAAGGACTGCGAGATTGTATGCTGACATTTACCTGACAAATGGCATCGTATTGCTTTTTTCGAGACCAAGAGTCGAGTACTAGAACCTCGGTACAAAATTTTATATGTACATCAGGAGTATCGCCTTCCTAAAAAAAACAAAAAAAAAAAAAAACACAAAATTGAGAATAACAATGAGCTTTCCACAATTTTAATAACATTTCCTAATTAAAAATTTCTTTTTTTCTTACAATTTGGCTTCCTAGGTTAAGAAACGTGATCAAAGATTGATGATACTTTACTTACAACGGGATATCCACTAAACTGTCGACATTAAACTGTCAAATTGTCGACATTAAACTGTCATTAAACTGTCAAAACATCAAAACCACATTAAACTATCGAATTTGTTGTTTTTTCTAGGTGCATTATAAAAACATATACCACTGTAGGTGCATCATATTTTTCGTCGGTAAATCATATTTTTCGTCAGGTAATATCGTAAACATATAATATTATAACATTATAAAAAAAGATGGTCTTGACACGTTTATTAAGTGTGATGGTCTTAACACAGCAAATGTTACACTTGTTTCTGTGGTCTATTGTGTTACAGCAAGCGTTTTCTAGCACCTGGAAACCCAAATGTTCACTAGCTTAAACTTAATTTAAAATCACGGAAACAAAATTTGACACAAAATAAAGGAGAATAAAAGTCTCAAAAGCAAACGTCACTTTTACCAACCTATCGCCGAAAACACTATTTTTGGACGATCCATCCCCCAGAAAAAAAATAACATAAAAGTTACGAAGTAAAAATCCATAGTTTTCAGACCTTAGATAACCCTTCCCCTGGAGAACATTCCTCTGACAACAGCCCCGCTCTTCTTCCAAGAAAAACAAAATCCCGCTTCCAGTATCTGTTTTATAAGGTTAAGCAATTTTTTTTTAGAGTTAGAGATCAGTGACTGTTTGCAGTTAGAGACACTTACTAATCACATTGGTACATATATATGGCGTTAGTTACATGGCTTCTAAAAGAATTAAATAAAAAAAAAGTTTTTTTTTAATTGAAAGCAAGGAGCGACGTTAAAACTTAAAACAAACAGAAATTATTCCGTATATAAGGCTGTCCCCTCCTCAACACCTCGCTCTTAACGCTTAAGTTTTTTATTGTTTAAAAAAATAGAGTTGTGAGAAAGTCAAAGTTTTAATGTCGCTCCTTACTTTCAGTTAAAAAAAACTTTTTTTATATTTAATTTTTGAACGTTTTTGAATTAATGCAAGTTTTGATTTTGGCTCACCGTACATGAATAATTTAAGCCAAATTTGCATATTAATTTTACTTTTATTTGGTTAAATGGCTTTCTAGAAAGTTGTTGAATTTTATTAGTAATAAATATACGTAACTTACGAATTAACTTACGTAACGAACTTCTATATTCATATATTTTTAACACGTATATTAGGGGGTTCGCCCCTCTAGTCAATATCTCGCTCTTTACGCTAAAATTCGAATTTTGTTCTAATTCTTTAAAAATGACCCCTTAATCAAAAAGGCCGTTAATTAGAATAAATAGCACTTATGAAAGTACTAAAAAGTCTTTGGCTTAAAAAGCGAGGTATTGACTAAGGGCGAACCCAATCATATACGTAATATTTTCTGTTCGTTTTAAGTTTTAATGTTGCTCCTTACTTTCAGTTGAAAAACTTGTTTTTTTATTTAATTTCTGATTTTTTTTTAAATAATGCTGGGAAATCCGGCACCCCCTTCATAACAGTGTCCCTTCCCACGTGAAAACTTCCTCCATGTAAAGATCTTCCCACAAAGCCTCCGACCACACCCCCCCCCCTACCCCCCACTACCAGAAAAGATCCCCCCTGAAAACGTCTGTATACTTCCCAATAACAAATACTATACGTTAACATTGGATAAAGTTCGTAACTTTCAGCCCCCCCCCTCGGGGGATTTTGGGGGATTAAGTCATCCTAAAAGACATAGTTAACATATTTTCGAACATGCTGAACAAAATGGCTATCTCAAAATTTTGATCGGGTGACTTTGGAAAAAAATGAGCGTGGGAGGGGGCCTAGTTGCCCTCCAGTATTTTGGCCACTTAAAAAGGGCACTAGAACTTTTAATTTTCGTTCCAATGAGCCCTTCCACGATATTCTAGTACAACTGGGTCGATACTATCACCCCTGGTAAAAAAAAAACAAAAAAAAAAAAACAAATAACCACGCATCCGTGATCTTTCTTCTGGCAAAAAATACAAAATTCCATATTTTTGCAGATAGGAGCTTGAAACCTCTACGGTCGGGTATTCTGATACGCTGAATCTGATGGTGTGATTTTCATTAAGGTTCTATAATTTTTACGGGGTCTTTCCTCCTTTTTTCGAAAATCAGCCAAATTTTTTCAGGTGCGTAACTTTTGATGGGTAGGATTAAACGTGATGAAACTTATATATTTGAAATCAGCATTAAAATCCAATTCTTTTGATGTATCTATTTGTATTCTGTTTTTTATAGTTTCGGTTGCTATTGAGCCGTGTCGCTCCTTACTCAAAGTTCGTTACCAGGAACTGTTTGAAAAACCTATATGGGCTTTATTTTGGCTAGCTGAGCTTAAAATTTGTGAATCCATTCTTTCACTTCTGCATATATACATACATATATCTAATTTTGTTCATCAAATAACTTAAACAAAAGGGGGTTGTATGATTAGTGATAAAATTATTATAACAAGTTTCAATAGATCCTAATTTAAAAAGATTGATGCCACTCGCGGATTAGTTTGAACCAAATCTGTTTCCTCCTCTGTCATTCAGTTATCGAAATATTTAAAATTTTCTATTTCTCCAACATGTGTTATATCTTCTTTACTCACAGAAACAGTTGGGAGATGGATTTTTGATCATAGATGAGACGTCATATGCTTTTTGACCATGCTAATAAGTAAACACTTGTACAAACGGGTACTGATTACAAAGAAACGGGAGATTTAATCCGGATTATCAGCTTAAACTAGTATACGGTCAATTACCTCAACTGCTCTAAGGACATCTCTAAAGCTAGACCTCTGTTGTCTTCTATCTTTTTTCGCTCTAAACTTTTGAGAATCAGTTGCCAACGATTTGAGCATATTGCAGAGTTCTGACTCCAGGTCAGTAGTATTTTCATCTGAAAAATGAATTTTACATATCATCAGTACATTTCACACTTTAGTATATACACTAAAATCCCAGCTAGGTCCAATCCCTGGAAAGCTTAACTTCGTTGACAACACTGCTCATCCAAAACAGCATGCAGATAGGTTAAAAATCGACCCTTCAACTTCATCTGCGTCATTCGCAACCTTTGTCTAATATAAGCTGGGACCTGCCGTGAAGACCTATTAGTGCTTTAAAGGGTTTTCAGAATTAAAGTCTTCTTGGACGACTTAGTAAATTCGAAATAAATACCAAATGCTTTACATAAGGTCTTTACATAAAATTTTATGCTTTACATAAAAATTTTTACTAGATTTTTCTGTGGAATGGGATAAGTTTGGGCGAAAGAAGAAACTAAACAAATGAATTTCAGCATTTTGAGGCATAGTAGACTCATTAGCCTCCTAGACAAGAAATCCACCAGCACACATTGATTGATTTGAGCAAAAACGTTCAGTCAAAAACTAAACAACTAACTTAAAAGTATTCCAGCTAATTGTGTGTACTAAAATAATTCAATTTTTTGCGCATGAGCATAGGGTGGAGAGAAAGGATCATCTGATCCTCGCCCCCGGATAATTTTGTGGAACATACGCTATTCGGATCATAATTTTTAATAATATCAAAATAATTATTAAGTCTATGTTGGCATGCAGAACACAGTCAAGCTAAAAAACAAATGGGATTGATTACACTTACTGTACCCTTTTCACAGAAGTGGCCCATAATTATCATTGACCCATATAGAGTAAAAAAAATCCCTCCATTTGCTTTTGATTACATTTTTAAAACTAACGTTATAAGCTTGTTGGGTATGTTAAATGGCGTTGATACCTTTTTTCCTGGTTATATAGAGACTTCCACTCGCTTTTAAAAATCCTGCACCCCTTTCAAATTTTCCGCTCTGTCTAATTACAATTTTAGGTTAAATTATTGAGTGAGGGAAGAGGTCATAATTTACAAAGTAAATACATCAATAAATTGGCAGTCTGAAACCATGGCATGTAACATAAGATTATTTTTTCTAAAATTTCTGTCACAAAATTAGATGGGCCAAATTCAAACTTTGGGGTTAACAAACAAAAACAAAAAGAAGAACAAAAACAAGCCAATGTAATAAGTCTAGTTAGGAAAAGAAATTTAAAGAATCAAAAATAATTAACTCTAGCAAGATCCTTCCAGTTGCAAGCTATGGCTTACCAGGGTTTTAAACTTCCCCAAAAAATATGTTTTCGGGGAGCCTCGTGTCTTCAGCAAAAATGACCAAAAACTTTGGGGGTTCCTATACTTTCTGAATAAAGGAAGAGTTTAGAAAGAACAATGAAGTTAAAATTGTATTTTTATTAAATTGTCTGGATTTACGATACATATTAAAGAATGAATATCATAAGCATATAAAGCTATGAGAAAAGAAATATGTCGTTAGTAGAAGGCGTAAATTCTACCACCACAGGGCAAATTTTAATGTCTAAAACTTATATTTTAAAATAAAACAGAAACAGTTTTCACAACAGCAGAGATTGCAAGCAGTTGAGACGTCCAGCGTTCTTTCTTTGAAGCATTAACATTAACTATATGGTTAACATTAAACCACCATACAGTTATTAGAACAAAATTTATATTGTTATCAGGAGACAGAAATCAGGTGGAAATATGTCCTTAAGCCACCATGAATACGATGTGGGGCAACAGCTGGTCTGAAAAACAACACAATCCGAAACATGTCAGTAATTATTCTGGAGAAACGTACAATTGATTCAATAGCTTCCTCCATTTAAGACCCCAACGATTTAATCTGATAAGCCACCTCCCCCCATACTTAAGAACTTATTTTAAATTGTGTATTTATTACATGTGTATTTTTAATCCTACTAAATACCCTTAACTATTACAAATAATTATTTAAAATTATATAAAATTAGTTATATATAATTATTTTATTAGATTCTAATTACATATAGATCCTTAATTGTATAAAATACATAATTTAATACTTTATAGAGCTAAACGTAAATACTACGCGAGCAGCAAAGAGCCAATCTAATTTGAATTCTATCGGGTCAAAATTATCAAATATGTAGGTTTTGAAATAAACCTAGATAAATTTTAGCAGTGTCTTAAAAATCATGGAAAATTTGGGAAATTACTTAAAATTTCCCAAGGGATCCTGATTTTCTTATTCTTTTTATGGGGCCCTGATTCCCCGAAAATGGTCAATAGATCTAGGGATTCCGTATGTACCCTCCCCCTCTTTTCTGACAACAAAAACAAAGTGGCAGAAATATTTTAATGAATTTACTAATATAATATTTACTTATTAATGAAATTATACAAATAAATTTGTATTTAATGGGTTAAAAGATCAAATACGAATAATTAGTTTAGTAATTAAAACAATCGAATCTCAAAATTCAAGAATCATTAGAAACGCCATAATGATTATTATATAATTGGAAAACAAGTTTTCCGGTTTTTAGTGTCTCTAGAATCAGATCATGCTGATCAATAACATCAAAACCAGATCCAGCAGAATCTAGACATGTGTCCAATCAGAAGAGACCTTCACCCTCTACACCTGTGATTCAAAATGTGGGGCACAGGCCCTATAGGTGGGGCATGACAATATTTTGATGCGCCATGGACAGGACGAGCACCCTTCGGCTGACTATACTTTAGAGCTTTAATCTTGAAAACAGTTGAAATCTTGACGTTATTCATATAAATGGCGTCATATTCAGATGCATTTAAAGAGCAAAAAAGATACATGATAATATCGCAATGACATCATAAATTGTAGAAAAGGCGTTGTATTTAGACAATATTTTCCATTAGTATAAAATATGGCCTTGAGGACGATTGGAAAAAAGACGCCGAGTTAATGGCCTTTTAAGGTTCAGGTGAATATGTGTAAAATTTTGAATAATAAAACTTAAACATCACGAGGGGGGTTATCAAAATTTTACAAATACCTAGGTGGGGCATGGCCCAAGGTCGGTTGGGAGCCACTGCTCTAAACTTAATACGTAAAAGTGAAAAAAAAAACACACAAAAAAAAACCAGGGAAATATGATTCATTGATGCTTGTTACATATTATAAAGTAAAATTTCCTCTTTTTTAATTTTCATATAGCCTAAGGCTATAAATATATGAGACCAACAGAGGGGGGATGAGTCTCATTATCCTAATAACAAAAATTATTGCTAAGGTAATTTAATCAATGACAAAAAGAGGGATAACTTCCCTAAATTTCCATGGCAATGCCTTCATTACATCCGCGACGCATTTATGTAAGCCAATCAAATTTCGCCATATTTCAGGAGAGGCAAATAACCCTGTCTTTTTATAACTGAATTAGTTTAGAATCTTAGTGAAATTTCAAGCCAGTAAAAAAAAGCTAAATGCACTTGATTGGTTCTACGGTGTGAAAATTTAAAACCAGTAAAAATAATAAAAACTTTGAGTCACAAGATTCTTTACAAGCAGTTCCTCTGTTTGCGGTATAGTGGAAAAAAAAAACAACAAATAATTACCTTCTGAATTATTAGCAAGAGTAAATTTATCATGAAAATCTCTAGCTCCTTCATAGACAAGGGCAATTGCTTCGCCAGCCGTTATTCGCAGATCAACGTCACCAGATTCTAATAACTTCGACAGCACTGTAACATTTCTGAAAGCCAAAGAAGAAATCGAACATCAGATTATTTGTTCTATAAGTAACTCTCTGAATAAGTAATTTCGCCATAATCTACTTAGATGCAGTAAGCTCTTTTCAACCCAAGGATCAATTTTATAGGAAGGGGAGATGAGCAATTTCTGTCTATATTATTATCAACTTCTTTTACTTATATTTGGTAACTTTATAAAAAAAAGCCAACATGTATTCTTTCGTTAATTTTGGTTACACATTAATTATTCGATTTCCTCTAGTAAATTAGAATTTAGTCATTTTTTACATGATGTTTTACGACACGTGTTAGCATTATGTTTAACATTTTGGGTGTATGTTTGAAAGTGTTGAAGTACATTATTATTATTATTATCAGCCAAACATAAAACAACTATAAAAGTAAGACAACGAAACAGCACGTTGTGAATGGCCACAAAGATCTCAGAATCATCATAGAAAACGAAATAACACTATACATGTATATTTTCTGTGTTAACATAATACAACTTAGAAGAAATTGCGTCGTGATGAATGCGGTAATGATGAAGGTTTTCTCGTGGTGCCCCTGAGATTAGTAAACACAAATAGGGGCCTACTACATCAAATTCCAGTCAAGGCCAAGCCAGTGGCCGTCCTACCCGGTTTCTCGGCCGAGAGGCACGGTATCGTATGAAATATGGATTTACTGAAGCCCGTAATCGTGCCGGGGGAGGGGGATTCACAGGACAAGCACCGTCCATGACGTAAGAAAAGATACCCTAGGAAGCAAGTAGAGGCAGAGGAAAGGTTATCTTGCTAGTACCGGTTCTGAGGATCAAGTACCACTTGCCGCTGATGGCTGGAGGGTGGTGACTCTCCCTGGTCGAGGGACAAGTGTTGCCTGCCCAAGCCAATCTGAAGTTGGCAGATAGGGTACTCGGGATGGAGAAGACACCTTGACACTACCAAGGAAAGCTCTTGTGCAGAGGAAAAACACAGTTATACATGCCCTATCTCAAAATACTTCGCCCGAATGGGCAATAATAAACGACCGATTATTGTTTTTTATGTAGATCGGGGTAGAGGTAATGAGTCTTTGCAGCCCAAGCTTTGACTCAGTTTTGTGAGTCTGTCTTTAATAATAACAATGATCATTCATGAAAAATTCAGTTTCTTAATTTAATTTTACCGATGTTTTGAGACACAATATGCCTGTTTTTTAGGGAAGAGATTTTCTTTGGAGTAAAAGTCGGAAACAAACTTTTATCTGACATATTGCTCATGACGTGACACTTCTGCGAGGTACAAAACAACAGGTCAAAGAATTCCTTGAAAAAGCAGACAATGAAGCAGAGCGAGTTGAGTTGAATATCAACACTGGCAAGACACGATATGGTTCAAAATGAGATAAAGAGAGGAACAGGCATGGCAAACACCACCTTTAGCGGACTAGGATCATTTCAGAGGTTGAAAGAGCACCTCCTTCCCTTAATACTGCGTCTCCTCGAAAGCAATGTCACCTCAGTTTGGTTCTATGCTAGCGAGTGCTGGAAATTCGACGTAAGCACAAAGAAAAGATTGACAGCATTCGAAAATATGTGCTCGAGAACATATTTAAATCCAAGTTGTGAAGGAGTGAGCAACGCGAAGATCCGTCTTACAACTGAAAAACAGCTTATTTCTAAAATGGCGAAGAAGAAAATACGGAGTTATCTTGGACACATCTTTCGTAGAAGTCAAGGATCCTGTACCAAGTGCACGAATGGCAGCCACGTGAACATCAACAGACTAAGATACTGAGATCCACTCAAACGCACGCAAAACATTGACAGTTGGGATTGAACCTCGGCCCTGTATTACCAATCAGCGATCATCCCCCAGTGTTACCACAGGCCCAAAATATTCACAAGATGCTGCCAAAATGATTACTGCACTAGTTGATTTTCCCCGTTGGATAGTCAAATTGTGAAGCAGTTTGCACAGTGTGTAGAAGAATTTATACTACTACCACTACTAATAACTCACCGCAGCAGCAAGCCGCCTGAAGCCAACACAGCTACGCAAGCTCTTGCTCCGTCCAAATCTATTCAAAGCCTTTCTATTTACACCCTTCCAAGAAGTTCCAATTTCACCTAAATCTTTCCTTACATCCTCCCACCCAAACCGAGGACGACCTGCTTTCTGTTCAGCCTTAAACGGTTGGTCGAAAAGGATAATCTTCGGTTATCCTTCACTTGCCGGATGTACCCTAGCCATCTAAACCCTTCTCTCATTATGCCCTAGATAGCAGAAATGAACCACACTTTTCGTACAGAAGAATTTATAGCTTTTCTCTTATTTCCAACAGACTTATTAAGCGTAGCCAAGAAATTCTTCTTTCAAGAAAATGTTTAAGAAGTCTCTGTTTTTTGTAGTTACTTTTTTAGTAAAATAAAAGAAAAGAAGAAGTTACTAGAAAGTAATGTAGTTTATCAAATATATTAAATTATCAAATGGTCCGGGCGAAAGCATTAAAGAATTGAGGAACAACGTAGAATCCACCACTCAAAACAATTTCTCAAAAAGTTTCACTGTCCTTTTTCATTTATTATGAAGGCATTCAATTACATACTAACAAAAAAAAGCAAAAAGAAAAACAAAGCGAATGCTGAAATTCTGATTAGCTTAAAGCACAATTTTAAGAAATTAATTTTGTTGAATAATTTTAAGAAATTCCATCTACCTACAGAGCCATCTACCTACAGAGTCATCTACCTACACAAGTATCTTCAGTTGAGAAGAAGAAAAAGAGCTTACGCTTCTGCAGAATCATAGATTCTTTTGGATGGTAGTAATGTGCATAGAAAGCTCCACGACGCTAGTGCAGCTGATTGTAACGCCGGCAATTGAGGAGAAGCAGAGGGAAGCTTCTGTTTAAATACATTCAACAGAGCCTTCATAATATGTTCTATTTCTTCTAGATTATGTGATGCTACGAAACACAAAACGCCTGTAATAGAAAAAAAGTGGTGAATAATAAGTTTATTGAAAGCTGCTCTAAATTTCGTCAAAAATCTTTTGACAAACTTTATGACAATCTAGTTGTCTCAGAAGTTTAGATGACAAAAACCTATCATTAGATAAATTGATTTGCTGAATTCTCTAAAACGGTAAAATTTGAACGCCAAAGAGCTTTATATGAAGGCACCTTAAAAGAAAAGTCCAAAATTTAAGAATCAACACACAACACCCCCTCCTAGAAAAAAGGACCTTGGAATTTGAATGCATCTCAATCTTTTAGAAGCGAACTGACCAAATATATGCATAATACATAACTCCGTAGTAGGACAAGATAAACACAGAGATTTTGTCTTTTTTATTTTAAGGAGTTAGCAGAATCGAACTACCCAAAGATACTAGGCTATAATAATCCGGAAATTTGTACTAAAACAGGTAAAAACAGAATTTCTATCTCGTCTTCTTATTGGATCGTAAAAACCATCACGGACAATTCCCGTAGAACTGAGAACTAAATGAAAAATCAATTATTTACAGCTATAGAGTGATTTTTTCCATTGGAATATAGGGTAAAAACCGAAGAGAAACTGTAAAGGTAGACACAAGATTAAAATACGGTTTCAGAAAAGAAACAAACAAAAGAAGGAAGAATGGAAAGATCGAGAAATTGCCACATTTTATAACCTAATATTCACAGACTGATACGAACTGATTTTATTTCCCGCTAAGCGATATTATTAAATGACTTGCAACCTAGTGCAAAATAATTTATTGATAAAATTAAGTTATTTACACGTGAATTAGTAAACCTTTCGTTAAAATAAATTTAAAATCAAGTTTACATACAGTTATTAAAAACAGCAAATCAGAAGCCTCGCTCAGCTTCGTCAGTTTGATACTGTCTTCTTTTTACAATGACATAATACTACCTTCAATCCTGTTGACTAAAATAATTGATTGATAAAATTAAGTTATTTACATGTGAAGTAGTAAACCTTTCGTTAAAATAAATTTCAAATCAAGTTTATATACAGTTATTAAAAACAGCAAATCAGAAGCCTCGCTCAGCTTCGTCAGTTTGATACTGTCTTCTTTTTACAATGACATAATACTACCTTCAATCCTGTTGACTAAAATAATTGATTGATAAAATTAAGTTATTTACATGTGAAGTAGTAAACCTTTCGTTAAAATAAATTTCAAATCAAGTTTATATTCAGTTATTAAAAACAGCAAATCAGAAGCCTCGCTCAGCTTCGTCAGTTTGATACTGTCTTCTTTTTTTTATAATGACATAGTACTACCTTCAATCCAGTTGACGCTTGCAGTATCGTTTTCAATTAATTAGATATATTTTTTCATCAATTTTAATTGAAACACAATTTATTCCATTTCTTCTATCAACAGCAAACGCTAGGGTAGAATAGCAGGCTATTAGGCTGCTATTTTTGCTTTCTTTGTAAGCTCAGCCAGAGTCGACCCAGTTCTAAATGGGAACCTGTAGAAATCTGGAGAAGGTAAGCAGGAAGGGTGTGCAAAAGCAGAGGATGGCAGGTCCCCAACCAGCCCATTGCACATCCTGGCTGAAGGGCCTTGAAAGGAAGATCAGCACCGGCAGTTTGGACTTAAAAGGTCTAGTGCCGTATCTTTTACCTTTTTTTTAGCAATCCTTGTAATCTACAACGCATTTATTACGAAGAGAATCGCCATTCATAGGTAACCCTGCTTATCGTCAAGTTCTTATAAACTAATTATGAGTACTATAATAAGTTATAGTAATATTGTTATGCTATATTATTATTATTACAATCTTATTATACATCATTATTGTATATTATTATTATTTTTTAATATATTATAACACAATTATTATGATACATACACTTATCTCTTATTATTATTATAATATAATTATTATAACATAATTATCATAATAAGCATAATATAACAAGCCTAAAAGTAATTGGAGAATCATATTTTTACATGTATAAAACCGTCTTAAATCGGTTTATCTTCAGTTATAATAATTCAAAAGATTTATTGTTTCCTTCATCCAAGATATTTTTTCAATTTAATGTAAAATGCTCAGATAAAAATAATTTCTAAGGAGCAATTTGATTAGTTCGTACTGCAAAATACCTAAAAAACGCTCTTCGTAGAGGAAAAGTATTTGATCTCCGTTTTATTTGGTGCTCTAAAGCGATTTAGGATTCTAACACGTGATTTGGTTGGAACTGTGAAGAAGATTCATTTTACTCTGGCTTTATTCTTCGTCGATTTTTTTTTTAACAATTTATTTAATTTTTTCTTCTTTTCGTTTGACCTGATCATTGCTTGACATGCTCTGATCTTCTTGTCATTTGATTTCACTTCATTGGTTTTTACTGTGGCTTTATTGCTTGTTGATTTTTTTTAGTTATTTTTTCTTATTTTTTGACCTGATCATTTCTTGACCTGACCTGATCTTCTTGTCATTTGATCATTGCACGATTTGACCTGATGTTTATCAGGCAAATGAAAATACTTAAATACATACGTGTCCTTGAGGTTTACAGACCCTATGTAACTAAAAGGTATCACTATTATTTACCTTCATTTAGCTATTTCTTCAAACCTAGCTTAACTATTATTACACTATATTCGTAATAGTACGTAGGTAAGGTGCACAAAATTACTAAATTCATGGCAATAGTACATCTAATGCAGAATTTCATAAAGAATGGAAGTAAATAATGCTGATTCTTTAGAAAACTAACCCAATAAAATAATTAACAAAAGTTAATAACTTATAAAAGAAATTTACTTAAAGTATAACAGCATTGCTCTCTAGCACCAATCCCAATGCTAGTATCGTCTATAAGTGTAAGAATCAGGGGTCTCATGTCTTTATATAACGTTTCCGTATCAAGAGTTGGACCCATTTGAAAGCAGAGCAGAGAAGCCAACTTTCCTCCTTCCTGCTGTTCAGCGCATTTTCCTTTCTTCAGCGCTCGTTCAGCACAGTCTTGTAATGCCATACGTCTGAAATAGAAAATGTAAAATAAGAATTTAAAATATAAGTTTTATACTGAGCAATTGCACAACTGACGTACCGTTACAGTTGAGCTGCAACTGAGGTGTTGTTGAGGTGCAGTTGCGTATTTGAGCTGTCTTTGTCTACAAAAAAAAAGAGTAACTAAGATTTTAGTACAGTATAGATAACGTAGTTAAGGAAGGGAGAGGAGGGGGGGGGGTTCCAGTTTCCCTATAATTTCCTATGTTTCAAGCTATCCAATTTCGGCATCGTGATTCTCACACTTACCCTTTTCAGAACTCACTGGGCTAGATGACATAATGTTTGGCAGTTTTACGATGATATAAGCCTCAGACATTATATTTGGCAGTTTTACGATGATATAAGCCTCAGACATTATATTTGGCAGTTTTATGATGATATAAGCCTCAGACATTATATTTGGCAGTTTTACGATGATATAAGCCTCAGACATTATATTTGGCAGTTTTACGATGATATAAGCCTCAGACATTATATTTGGCAGTTTTACGATGATATAAGCCTCAGACATTATATTTGGCAGTTTTACGATGATATAAGCCTCAGACATTATATTTGGCAATTTTATGATGATATAAGCCTCAGACATTATATTTGGCAGTTTTACGATGATATAAGCCTCAGACATTATATTTGGCAGTTTTACGATGATATAAGCCTCAGACATTATATTTGGCAATTTTATGATGATATAAGACTCAGACATTATATTTGGCAGTTTTATGATGATATAAGCCTCAGACATTATATTTGGCAATTTTATGATGATATAAGCCTCAGACATTATATTTGGCAGTTTTACGATGATATAAGCCTCAGACATTATATTTGGCAATTTTATGATGATATAAGCCTCAGACATTATATTTGGCAGTTTTACGATGATATAAGCCTCAGGCATTATATTTGGCAGTTTTACGATGATATAAGCCTCAGACATTATATTTGGCAGTTTTACGATGATATAAGCCTCAGACATTATATTTGGCAGTTTTACGATGATATAAGCCTCAGGCATTATATTTGGCAGTTTTACGATGATATAAGCCTCAGACATTATATTTGGCAATTTTATGATGATATAAGCCTCAGGCATTATATTTGGCAATTTTATGATGATATAAGCCTCAGACATTATATTTGGCAATTTTATGATGATATAAGCCTCAGTCAGTATATATGGCAATTTTATGATGATATAAGCCTCAGACATTATATTTGGCAATTTTATGATGATATAAGCCTCAGTCATTATATTTGGCAATTTTACGATGATATAAGCCTCAGACATTATATTTGTCAATTTTATGATGATATAAGCCTCAGGCATTATATTTGGCAGTTTTACGATGATATAAGCCTCAGACATTAATAAGCCTCAGACATTATATTTGGCAGTTTTACGATGATATAAGCCTCAGACATTATATTTGGCAGTTTTACGATGATATAAGCCTCAGACATTATATTTGGCAGTTTTACGATGATATAAGCCTCAGGCATTATATTTGGCAGTTTTACGATGATATAAGCCTCAGACATTAATAGCCTCCATTGTGATTTGGCAGTTTTACGATGATATAAGCCTCAGACATTATATTTGGCAGTTTTACGATGATATAAGCCTCAGACATTATATTTGGCAGTTTTACGATGATATAAGCCTCAGACATTATATTTGGCAGTTTTACGATGATAAAGCCTCACAAAAGTGAAGAATAAAAAAACATAGTATTATACTAGTGCACACATACACGACACTATAGCTGAAGCAACTCAAAAAAAGTTATGTTAAACAAAATAAATAGTAGATAAGAGAGAAGATGGGACATATTGATAAATGGGTCTCCGGTTCATTTTATGTGACGATCTGATATTTCCATAATAAAATTTTGTATACATCCAGTGTAGTATTGTAACTGGTAAAATTGGGTATTTTACGTATTTTACCGTAATTTTACGGACCCCCGTAAAATTGGTATTTTACCTATATTACGTAATGTACGTATTTTACCTATTTTACTGGTATTTTACGTATTTTACCGGCATCTTAGATATTTTACAGATATATTTTACGACGCGTTACAATTTTCAGAGCATAAAAGCGCGAAAAGGCTGGCAGGAAAAGGATTGAATATGATTTTGTTTTGTGTATAGCTGTGTTCCCCGGTTTAAAAGGCTGTCGGTCTGACTTGGTCTCTTATTATCAGAACGATAAAATGTATTATATTACAGGTAATTATAATCTTAAAATGGTGAAATTTTAGCTGAAATAAAATAACATTAATTCTGTGAACTCTTAAAGACAGAAAGGCAGGATTGCCATATGACACAAAAATTAAATAGCCGAGAAAAACGAGGATAATATCAGCCAACGAAAAAAAAAAGCGAGAACTATAGAGGCAGATACTTCGTCAGCGACTTCCGCCTGGCCTTCTTGAGTGCAAAAAAAGAAGAAGAAAGAAACCTAACCTTTTGAAGTAGCTTTAACTGAGCAGAAGAAAGACTGAATCACACAAACCGAAAAACCAAACCAGAATAAATGAAAGACTATTCACCAATTACATTGGGCAACAATTCTCTGCTTAGCGATGGACATAGCGGGCATACTGACTTAATTTTCTTTAAAAGTGAGGTGAGATGATCTTGGTTTAAACTGAAGAAAAATATTATTTGAATCCTTCGATTTTAAGTTATTGTACATTGGGTTTACAGGAATATCTCCAGTATCTCTATTTAAAGTAAGGTCTCTATTTATAGATTGTTTAATTTCAATTGCCTTCCTAAAAGAATGCGGGTAGCCATTTGCTTCAAATAGTAAAGTTGCCTCATCAAAAAGAACTACATGATCTGGATTTTCAACAATGTGGAGGGCCAAAGGAGAATCAATATCGTCATTTTTATTTTAAATTTCACATCTCAAAGAAATCTTGCATTCATGTCGTCTTTTCCCCGGGAGCTGGCGTTTAACCAACCCCCGGAATATCTCCCCTCCCCCGCAAAAATTTTCTCCCTGTTTTCCCCTTGGATAATTCCGGATTTTCATTGTAAGCGAAATTAAAATTTCTACTCCTTGTTTAAGTCAGGGGCAATCGTACTGCATTGCCATACGATTCACTGTATAAATATTTGTTCATTTAATTCTTCCCAGAGGCATTCCGTGTGGAAGGGGTGGTCAAATAAGCTATAGAGAGGGCTCAGTCAATTGGAAATTAAAAGTTTCAATGCCTTTTCTAGGACTTAGAAACTAATTCTAAGATTCTTTTCAACCAATTGATACCGAATGAGTTGTTACTGACTACAATGTCCAAAAGAAGTTCTTATTCTAACTTAACGGTCCTTGTGTTTCAGGGGTTGTTTAGAAAGAATCTTCAGATAAATACCAAATTAGCTCTAAGGGACAGATGATGGGAGCGTGGAGGTAGAAATTGCTACATAATCCTCAGGGCCGTATCCAGGACTTTCGTTGGGAGGGGGGGGGGGATTCTGATTTCATCTGAATCAGAATCTAAGTCTAAAGGACAGGAGCTAGATTTGCAAGCAAATCTTTTTGAAGGGATCTTAATGAGTGTGAAAGTGACTGAATGTTCCGCTATTATGATCCAGTGCTTAGTTAACCAACGTCATCAAAATGTTAAATACCTCTTCTTTTACTTGTATTCAGTACTTTTATAGATAAATGAAAAATAACATGCATATGATATGAGGAATGTTGCAGAATACGACTATTTAAATAAGCAAGGTTGTTAGGGTAACATTTCTTAGGGTCAAATGTAGAAAAAGCTGACTAATACGATTTTACTCTCAAATAATGTTTATTTTTTTTTTTTTTTTTTTTTTTAATGGATGTCTAAAATCAGGCACTGTCCAATTGCTGGGGTATTACCCTTAGCACAAGATTACCAAAGGGATAAACTGGAGTACTGGACAGTTAATTAAATTGATTAAACTCTAGATGAAGGGGCATTACCTTTTTAAGCCCAGGAAAATCAGAATGATTAAAAGGCTTCCCTAAAAGCTGGAAGTGATTGCTTAAAAATAAATGCTCAGCTGGTCTTGTAGCTACAAGGCAACTGTAAAACACCAATTTTACCCTGTATCTCCTAATGAGTACCTAATTTTACTTAATTACCAATTTTGCCTTATTTTACCAATTTTACTTACCGAGTTTTTATTTTACGGCAACACTACAACACTAATCCAGAGTGGTATCTCAAAAAGACGCCTAACCGGGTCAGAAAAAAAAATCACTTATCTTGAGAAACTCTTGATAGCACAAAATCCTTCAATAAACATGTATGCCGTAGTTTTAAGCAGCGTTCACGTTCACATCAAGTAAAACTTCATGTCTAGACGCGTGTTAAGCCAGACATCTCAGTTATAACAGCTCGTCACGACAAACAAACTTCCTAGCGTCATATCAAGCTTCGTAATTGAGCTTTTTCATAAACTGAGATCTGACACTTATTACTACAAAAATTTTGTCAGTTACACTCAAGGTCGTACGCAGGATTTATTTCAGGGGGGGGGGGTCACAGAAGATTTTTTTTTTGGGGGGGGGGTATAAAACAAAATTAAAAACGCATCAAAAATCTTTTATATTCATTTTTGTTACATTGTTCGCAAATCAGACAAAAATATGGGGAGGGGGGGGTCAAATCCCCAGCCCACTGGATACGGCCTTGGTTACACAAACCCCTTCAATTTTGCTCTAATGTCAAGAAATGTCAAACGCTAATTGGAGTTGGGGATTTTTGTTGTTGTTGGCACTTATCGACACTTCTACCCTTGTAATTTACCCGCACTCTTTGTTCTAAGCCTTGTATGTTTTAGCTGAAAAAATATGGCCTGGAAATTGGTCCAGAAAGGATCAAGTTTTACAGGTTTTAAATATAACTATTATTCACCAAGAAATTCACGAGCAAGCACGTACACAATTTTTACCTGGAAGAGGGGGATGTCTTACAAGAAGAAAATACCATAAGCAAATTATTTAGAACGCAAAAATCATAACAATATCGATATTTAAGGGAGGGCTTCACACCCCCCCCCCCTCCGAACATGCCTGTCTACAAGTGTACACTAGTAG
Organism: Artemia sp. Qi Xiang Cuo; assembly: GCF_049724085.1. NCBI lineage: Eukaryota > Metazoa > Arthropoda > Branchiopoda > Anostraca > Artemiidae > Artemia > Artemia sp. Qi Xiang Cuo. The sequence goes on from NC_142804.1 coordinate 19,650,043, forward strand.
ATACTGGTAGATGGAATCAAGGATTGAGCAAGAATGTCACACAAATCTGAGGAAACCACTGATCTTGTTCAACAGGACGCCAGCTAAAAGAATTTATATCACAACATAAAAGCTATTGTCAACGAAGACTACACTGCCTTTGCATCATGAAAAAACAAGAAGTAATCCGGACTGATGAATGTTTCTGAAGTCAATGATCAAAATAAAACCTAAGCAAATGTTTCGGCTATATCGGAGACATATAACGCATAAATGAAATTAAATAAAAATCAATAAAAAATATAAATCACTCAAAAGCTTCGATAAAATGGAGATAAATTATAAAACTGAAATGGCAACAGACAAAGCCTTAGCTTTATCGCTTCATTCAAATTCAGCTAAAAGAGGTAAAAAAAAAAGATATTTAACCATGCTTTATTAACATTTTAGACAACTTTTGACTAAAATGCTCGCAGTTAGCCCTTGATGTTTTTGGATGCAGGTTCACTTCGATTGGTTACTACCTTTATTTTATTTCATTTTTCATTTGCATTAAATCATTTTTCATTAGATTTGTGTGCAAGTTGTTAAGTGCATACTCGCCCTAATCTCTGCTTAAGGATGTATAATCATTTAAGTTTCTTTTAATTTCAACGGCTCTATGGCAATTTTTTTAGTTCTCCTGGCCATTACCTATTAGAACTATTTCTTCAAAAGGTGTGGAACGGCCAGGATTTTAAAAATATGACTACTCAGTGCGAAATGAAAAGACATGAAATGAAAATTAACTTTCATATCAGAATTTAAGACTTTTTTATGTCTTCCCTTTGATGTTGTAGCCGTTACACAACTGTTGATGGGTTCCACCGATGAGCTAGTACATTACGGATAAGGTTTTGAAAGGCCCATTCACATTGAGACTTTACTAATAAAAATATTTAGCTTGCGCTAATTTGAAACAATCATATCTTTCACATAATTTTCCGACTGGCTGAAAATTTTTTAGGAAAATTGTGATTGGCTCGAATTAGCGCTAGTTAAACCTCGGTAATAGTAAAATCTCCCCCCCCTCCTAAAAAAAAATGTTTTGTCTGACTCGTAAAAACGTAACAAAAATGTATATAAATATAAACAAATTTGGGTACAATCAGGTTAGATGGGCCTTTCTAAAAAGTCCAGTTTGGTTAATGCTAATGAAATAGGATGAATATATAATAGTTTAGAAACAAATTAGGGATATAAATTTGCACATTAGGGGGTGGGGGGGGGGGGTAAAGCATTGCATATATTAAATACGTAACCTAACCTAGGTTCCTAATCTAGTCAAATGCATACATTAAAAATCATGGCCTCTTTGGGTATGGATAGAATAATACATTTGATGAAAGTTTTTTGTTATAAGGTTTGTGGTGCCCACAGTTCATATAATTATCCAGTAAGCTTATCACAGATCATTTCTGGTCTTCGTTCTCGGTGCGAACAAAAAGCTCCTCCCACTTCTTTCTGCATTAGCGGGTTAGTCTGTTTCCGATTGTTTCCAACAAAGTGCATTATTCGTAATAATGCACTTTCCACTTGTTTCCGATTAGATCACAGTCTGACTTGTCTACCCGTGAAAAGATCTGATGCCGCCTATGTTTCTATCTGCAAAAACGTTCTCTGGAGCACTCGCACCTTGGTCCGGGTTTTTATAATGGGTGAGATAGGGAAAGATCATACTGGATAATTATATAAACTGTGGTGGTGCCTGATTAGGTAGTGTTGTGAACTGGTTCTTTTTTCTTTTTTTTCATGTTATAGGCTAGTGTATTTTTACCACCCCCTCGGACAAGTGTTTTGCTTTTTGGGATGGCCGTTAAACTCTAATTGTTGCTTGTTTGTTATAATAAATTTCTCCCTCCCTCTATCTATATGCCATTTAATAGAACAGTTAAATTTTTCACTTGGCAAAGCTTCAATTGGTTGGTGTCTCACTGTGAAACTCACTAAGTTTTCCAAAAAGGATCAACACACCTTTGTTGGATTTTTATGGAAAAAAGATGACAGTTTGGTTAGAGAATGGGCCATTTTAGGTTTCCGAGTGGAAAATCCGACTAATGCTTCAACCACAACCATTAGATTCATAAGAATATGTAAACATCATGTAATTTGTCTTTCAGCTGTTTATATATATAAATTGAGACACTGACCTGTCGACGACAAAATAAGGCAGATACTTCAAAGATAGAAAGTTGCACAATGTCTTAAGGGCAAAAACTCGACCCTGTTGGGATTTCTGAGTAGTAAGATCGATAGCATCTTTTAACTTCTCTTCAACCTGATCAACTTCTGTCTGTTCTTCTGCTTCAAGTCCTGGATAGAAACAATATTTACATAGTTGCCCACGACTGACGGTTTATGGGAGCATTTTGCGGGGAGGATTCAGTGCTTCCGAAAACACTTTTTTCTCTGATATAATTTTGCAAATTTTAGATTTTTTAACAAAAAAACTTCTTAAGGAAATAAAGCGTTCCTTGAAAAAGCGGGAATCTTACGAGAAAGCGACATTCAATTTTCTCACAAGCACAGTTGTGTTTTCAGACACCGCGTTTGAAACATCTTTTGAGAGGGTTCCGCAAAATTCGTTTTCAGGGTTTCTGTGTTTTTAACCCAGCCAACTTAATAGCGTTTTCGTCTTTTTTACGGGGGTAATGTGGGAAGATCTTTCCATAAAGGAAGTTTTCATGGGGGAAGGAACATTGCTATGAAGGGGCGCCGGATTTCCCAGCATTATTTAAAAAAACAATCAGAAATTAAAAAAAAAGTTTTCAACTGAAAGTAAGGAGCAACATCAAAACTTAAGACGAACAGAAATTATTACGTATATGATTGGGTTCACCCCCTAGTTAATACCTCGCTCTTTAAGTCAAAGATATTTTAGTACTTTCATAAGAGCTATTTATTCTAATTAACGGCCTTTGTGATTAAGGGGTCATTTTTAAAGAATTCCAAGCGTGTTGGGCACGGGTTCTGAAAAGACTTAAAAACTTGTTGAACACGGTAACCAAAACGATAGTCTGTACAACCCGTGTCGATCCCAGAGATCCCAATTTAGAGATCCCAATTATGTTTAATCCCATTTCAGAGATCCATTGAAAGACGTTTTTTAACAAGGTCTTATGAAACATGGAGAGTACGGTATACTATTTTACACGCTACCCCAAGGGTACACGGGGGTTTCCAGACTGAGCCCCCCCCCCCTCCCAAAAAAAAAGAGAAACCCATATCCTGGGTACAAATTTGCTATTGCCTTTTTTAAATAAAGCCAACAAATTGTCCCAGATATACTTAGTTTATAGAATCTCAAGTGAATGATAGCCTACTTTACATTGGAAATGCTGATGACCTAATAATCGTCCATTTGAAGAAAACTGGCATTTGATATAACTATCATATCGATTAAAAGGATGAACAAGACAGTCTGGTGACGGTAACCAATGACATCCAACGCAGCTAATATTTTTTTACCAATGGATTTATTGTGTATGCCCCCCCCCCCATACAATTCCCCCCCTTATACAAGAATGGAGTTGGTGTAAACAGAGCTTACTTAGTTTTCTAGAGAGCCAAGACGAGATACTGGATAACATAGTTGACAAGCATACCAACGTGATTAGTTTAGCAGGTGGGGTATAAACATAAATTCGATGAAAAATACCATCACGTCTTCCGGATCATTACAGATAAAGTTAACCCTGTATATCCCTTACCTTTTGTAAGCCTAAGGGCAGGATGAGCAAGATCCGAAAGGCTGAAACACAGTCTGAGAAATCCTCTCATCACTTCAGTAAAGCTAATAATACTGATCTACCAAAGCTAGTCATATTTACAATCCAATAATGCTTACATCAAGGTTGAACCAACGATCCGAACTGGATGCAATGAGAGAATAGTTGTTTATCAATCTATTTGCAGAAATTTTGATACTGGAAATAAGACCCTCTTTTGCGTAAAATACTGGCGTGTCTTCAATTCCACAAAAAAAAACTATTTTTATCATATTATGTCCTGACAGGGTTGCTGGGGCGTTGTTCAACGCATTTTTATATCTAATTTTTTAGTTCTTTACTGTATAAAGTTTTTGCTAAAAAAAACTGGTTTTCTAATTTTGAAACATTATATTTTATGTTTTTTTTTACTTTTTCAATGTCGATAGGGGGTGAAGATACGAACACAATCTCCAAAATTGTAGGGCGGGGCCACGGGAGGTACGTATTACTGCACTAAGCTCAAAAAGACAATTGCTTTTTTTTATGTTCTTCCACCTTAATAATGTGTAGGAGCCAGCAGGCTATATTTTTAATAGAATTCTTAGGTCATCTCCAATAGATAGACGAAAAGCCGGTGTAAATATTACTTATCTAAAAAAAGCTAGAAAACCGTAAGTGTATTAGCTGTATCTCACCCTTGGTTGTATCTACTCAGGAAGTAATCTGCTTTGAAAAGCTGCTTTGAATTGGAAAACAAAATAATTTTGGCAACAGTTGTGGATCCACCGGGGCGACCCCCTCCCCCGCCCTAAATAGTCTGTTATATAATTTACTACATGATTTAGTGAAAGAATATTTTTTTAATGACACATAAATACCGAAAGCAAAGCGCATGGGAAACTATTAGTACCACTGACATGGAGGGTTGCTCAGCAAAATTAGAAAAAAAACAAATTTGATCTATAAGATGCAGATATCAATTAAGATCCTAAATTTAGCATCCAACCAGAAATTTTCAGATAGTACACACATTCATTTGTTTTCTAATTATCTTTATCAATTATAAAATACGCAAGTCCCTTTCAAAATTATATTCAGCTAACGTCGTTATTCAACTAGCACTGGATCAGTTCAAAATTAATTACAAAAAAAAAAAATTAAAGTAAAGAGGGACATAAAGACTCAGAATGAACAAAAGTCCTCCTGTATATGGGGGGCTGCTCCTCTCCCCAGCCTACGCTATTTACACTAAGTTTTGACTGTTAACAAATACTGACCAATGGGCAACTGAAACTCTTTTATTTACTGATTGTCTTTCAAAACATTAGAACGGAAAATTGGATTGTATGTTTAGATCAAATGCATATAAATAAGCCCTTCCATTTTTGACGAAGTTTAAAGCCTGCTTTTCATCCCAAGTCAATTACCCTTGTCTTTATACATTCGTTCCTGAAGCTTTGGGAGAAAAAAAGTCAAACAGAATAATCACTGTTCGTTTTAACTTCTTTGAAGTTGGTTTTTACTTTCATTTGAAAAACATGGTTTGTTTTTTTTAAGTTCCATTCGTTCACACTTAGGCACCCTCGAATGCGTCCCTCAAATCCCGCCCTTTACATTAAAGGTTAAATTTTCCAAAACAATACTTCGAGAGAAAGGGCTGTTGGGTAGATGTCCAGAAGACAACAATTTAGTACCCTCCATTCAGCGGTCAAATCAAGTCCTGGCCCCAAAAAGACCGAAATTCGGAAATTAAATCTGACTTTGCACCAAGTTTGGCTTGAATCCGAAACCCATTCTAGCATATGTTCTGATTACAATAATATACACTATCTCCAGTTTCAAAGAGAAATCTGTTCTATACCCTAAAATGTCCCAAGTAAGACACCAGCTCTTATTTTTTCATTAAAATTAGATTAAAATCTGACAACATATCCTGGTAGATATAGTTATGGGAAGAATTTAGTTTTTTTTTCAGCCGTCCAAATAAAAAGTGTTTACTACCAAAACGGATTTTTCTATGAAACCGGATCATTGTTGGAGAAAATAGTTGGAGAATTGAAGCACAAGCAGTAGTCCCAAGATGGGTACTGATCTTATACCCTTATTTTGGCACTAAGGGTTGCCTATACTAAACTAGAGCATTCACCTTCTTACATAACCATACCACAGGAGATATACCTGATTAGCATAACCGGTTTTCCTAGCAACTACATCCGGTGAACGACCTACATATTCTTGTTAGGGCATGATTAACATATATTCAACATTTTCAAGTCAATTGATTCAAGTGCAGAAAGGCTATAACCACTTAAGTAAACCATTTTATTTGATTTCAAATTGAACCAATATAATTTATGATATAGTATTGAACTTTACTTGACAGCATCAACACTTCTTTTAGAGAGGACTTATGGTCATCCATTTCCCAACCTCCAAGGGGCCCAGCGCCCCTCCCCAACTTTTTACCCTTTTTTGTACTTAATTTTTTTAATTTTTTTTTTAGAACTTTAAATATTTTGTTTTACTTAGAAATTTTTTCAACTTTTTTTTCATGTCTTAAAATGACACAAAATATAGTTAAAACCAAAAAAATCCCTTGCGATATTATCGAAATACAAAATGAAGATGATATAGATATGTTAGTAGGTGATTTTTCATATTAGAAAAATAATGTTTGTAGTAACATTTTTTTTTCTTTTGACTTGGAATTTTTGGAACTTAGAAATTTTTTAAACTTTTTTTATGTCTTAAAATAACATAAAATATACTTAAAACAAAAAAAATTCACTTGTGATATTTTCAAAATACGAAATGAAGATGATATAGATATGTTATTTGTGATTTTTCCTATTGGTAAAACAATGTTTGTAGTGAGACTTTTTTTTACCTAGAATTTTTTAGGACTTAAAATTTGGTTGGTCATTGAGAGTACCTAGTGTATTGTATGTTTTCAAACAGTATTATTTGTACATTGAAAGGATAAACACTCACATTATATATAGAAAAAAAAGTGAAGATGAAACATTCTAAGAAAGCGTGTGCATAGGATAAAGTTATGGTTGCATTGAATGCTGACAAAGACAAATATTTAAAGTATGAAACAACTACTAGTGGTAACACTATTCAAAATATATGCATGCATTGTCATGACAGTGAGAGATTAGAATCCGTTGGAGTACCGAAAAGATTCCACTTTTAAGATAATGATAAGTGAGACTGACTTTTCCAGAGATGTTATTGCTCAAAGAGAATGCAAACATAAAACTATTAGTTGATGACGAAGGCTAGTTTCTTGCTACTGCTGGTGGTAACATGGTACCTGTTGATAGATCATATCACCATCTTTCTGTTACCATTAAAAAGAAAGCAAAGGGGAAAAGAAAGGCCTACTGCTGTACTAATACCATAATGCAAATCTTGTCTATGTGCCAAAATTGCAAACTATGTAAAAATAATGTGGTAATAGATAGTGAAATCAAAAGAGGGGTAAAAGGGCATTGACAGACAAAATTTCCAAGGAATAGAAAGACGAATTGATGAAAAACAAGACACATGTTAACATTATTAGCACCATTGATCGTATACCAACAAATGAACCCAATAATACCAATGATGAAATGTGTGATGCGATTATAGCTGAAACTATGTTAAAACTCGTGCATGACCCCAAAATGGAATAACTGCCATGTAAACAGAAAATAGAATGAAGTATTTTGTAGAATGGATTCAAAGCATTCATTTTTGGTTTTATGATGATATTCTACATATTGTTGTTTCAATAAAAATAATTCATCCATCACTTTGTTATATTTCTATTATTTTAGGATAAGCTATCAAGTCAAACCTATAGGAAGTTTATTAAAAAGTCGAAGATGTAAGAAAAGGAATTTTCAGAGACATAGATACCTCAAGCAGGCTCATAGGGGGTATATTAGAATCTGAGATAAGCTAACAGGGCTTTCACCAAAGTCTGAGAGAGATGAGCTGGATTTTTTCAAAATCCACACAGACGAGCAAACACCCGCTCAGACACACAGGCACAGAGAGAGAGAAAGATAGAGACAACCAGACCGCGACTCAGACACATAGGCATACAGAGAGAGACAAAAACAAAATTCAAACAAAAAGAAGAAGAAGTACTAAAAGCCGATTTGACCATAATATATAAAAAGCGGACTTAACACATTTGGCTTCTAAACTGCCAAAATTTCAGGAATCTATTGTTTGTTTTTATTGAACCGAGTCTAGTTCGGTCTGTATTTATTATTATTATTTTTTTTATATTATATTTTTTATTATTTTTTTTATGACCATAAAATATAAAAAGCGGACTTGACACATTTGGCTTCTAAACTGCCAAAAGTTCAGGAATCTATTGTTTGTTTTTATTGAACCGAGTCTAGTTCGGTCTGTTTTTTTTATTATTATTGTTTGATAAGTTCCAAGAAATGATTCAAATAGGCAAACATTCATTTAAACCACTTGATGGTCTGAAGATTATAATCATAATCGCGATCATAAAAATAATAAATCAGACATTTTTTACTTTTTTGAAAAATTCAAATCCTCCTATAAAATCACATACAAGACCAACAGTAAAAAAGACTATTACACATTAAGCAAGCTCACTCCATCCTTGCGTCACAGTGATTATGTCTTATGAGCTCACCCAAGTACACAGTAATAGACTTGATTTTCTTCCCAAGCCAATTTTGCTCAACCTCAATACGGCTTCCAGGACTAGCCAACTGAATAACCTGAAGAAGAGAAATAAGAAACACTAAAAGAGCAAAAGAAAAGAGAAAGAAACACGAGGAAAACTTAAAAGAAAGAGAAACTTAAAGTACAGAGGAGATTGAAAAGGAAATATAAAGAAAAAAACTTAAAAGAAATAGAGAAACTTAAAATACAAACGAGATTCAAAAAACAAATACAGGTACGATTGCTTGAATTAAGTATACATAACACAACCATTTATATTTTAAAAATGAGCACAGATCGGAATTCTATCTTAAAGAAAACCGCTTTCATATGCAGTAATGCAGTTTTTGGTAATAGTGTGTGCAAAATTTAAAAAAGGAACGTGTGAGAATACTGAACAAAAAATAAGCTAAACGCATGAGCACCAAACAGCTTAAGAAGTTGCTTTTCTTTGAAGGTGTGGCGTCTTTGGGGGTCAACAGATTACTAATGTTTGAATTTTTACGCACAAAGTGTTGTCAAATTTAAATGATTTTTTTCCTCCTATTATTTCAATGTTTCAACGTGGCAACACTGACAAAAATGTGCTACTCCCCTAGAAACTTGATAATTTTGAAACAGGAAAAAGAAAAATATTAAAAATTGCAGTTTCTAGTCATGAATGGGCCCAAGATTGATCTACGGGGGAAAATCATTTTGTTTTGATGTCCTTGGTACTTTAAGAAAAATTTAGAACAAGTAAACATACATCTTAAACATCGGAAAACAGAAAACAATCCAAATATTTAGGGAAGAATCATGCTCAGCCGTCCTCAGAGCAAAAAAAAAACCACAGAACAGAATACAAAATAGAACACAAAATAAAACACTAAACGCAAAATAAAAAGACAAACCTAAAAAAATTAAATCATATGAGCCACTTAATTCCACCACCAGCAAACGGGTGATTGCACTTGTTTAGGCATAAGAATTGGTAATCAAAGAAAGTGAAAATGTCTATAAATAAAAATTTGCAGAAGCCGTATGCATCGTTTACTATGAACAATAAACCTTTCCAAAAATTCTGCCTCGAAGCCAAAACTGACGGAAGCCTTCAAGAACAAGCACAAAATAAACACATTCTTTTAAATTTGAAAAGACCCTTTTAGATTTAAGCTGAAGATACTGTTTATATAGAACAGAGTCTCAACAAAGAGATGGAAATTATTTCAAAGATATAGCCATTTGTTTTTTGTTGTTTTTTTTTCGTTTCACCTAAAAGAAAATTGCAGTACAGGCTATTGCTGGTAATTCGACTGTGTAGACACAATGTCAATACGTAGAGATTCCGTGTGTAAATACAGCAGCAGCTCCTATCTCCCTGGTAAAGTGTTTTCTCAAAGAGATTGGACTAAAACTAAAATTTAGATGGGTCTAAATTCATACTTGCAAGTCGATACTTGCGACTGTTATACAAAATAATGTCCTCTAATTTAAGAAAAATAGTTTCTGGTAATGTAATTTGTCTTTTGTCTGACTATTAAATAACACCATCTAGAGACACACATTCTTTTTTCTAAGCGCAAGATAGCTCAAATAACAAACATTTTACTTTCACTAAATGCTTTATTTCCAATAGAACATTGCAGTCTTATCAAAAGACAATTCATGGAATGGCTTGATAAAATATGGAATCTTGTAAACAATATCGGAAATATCGAACCGTTTAAGAAAATGACAGGTAAATTAAGACCGTTTCTTCCTAACAGTAGCCAAAACAAAAGTTTGGCAAAAACAGGAAGATCGAACAGAAGGTGGACAACGAAAAATGTAAAGAACAAAATTGCAAAGACAACCTGCTTTGTTGTCTTGTGATATTAAGTTGAATTATCCTACTGGACTCTAATAAAATGTGGGTTTTTCTTTATTTTGTTTTTGTGTATGGTTTGTTCCTCCCCCCCCCCTTTATTTTCATATCTTGTTTATATTAGGTTATTTCGTTTGGTTCTTTTCTTCCCGTTGATTAAGGCTTTTTAAGGCTTAACAAGGATTTTTTCCTATTTTTCCAGTGTGTTATTGAAAAACTATATCCGTTTTTCTATATCTTCAATTCGTTTTAATTTTGAATGGAAAGATGATGTAATTTAAGAAATCCATCCACATAAAGTCATTACCATCAAAATTATTTCCGTAATTTTCAAAAAGCGAAACAATCAACTAAAAGGGGTGCTATCTTAATGAAAACTACTCTATCAAATCCAACCTGTCTAGGAACCCTAGAACGGATGCTTCGAGCACATAACTACAAAAAAATACGAAATAGCCGTCAAAAGCAAAAATTGTCTTTTTTTTAGGATGATCGCATCGGATGGGTGGTCGTAGAAAATCGTGAGCGGGGTCACCTGTACGAAGATTCAAAACACTATGACCATTTTAATAAAGAAAAGAGATTGTGTCACAGCAAAGTACCAACTTAAAAAAAAAAAAAATTAATTCCTAAATAAGACTAGAATACTACGGAGCAAAAACCCGTGGCAATCGATACGTTTAAAAGGATCAATAGGTAGCTTATATGATCCTTAGGTTCCAAAACCCAACTGCCGCAATAAAGCTCATTCATTCATTCCTCTCTCTCTCTCTCTCTCTCTCTCTCTCTCTCTCTCTCTCTCTCTCTCTCTCTCTCTCTCTCTCTCTCTCTCTCTCTCTCTCTCTCTCTCTCTCTCTCTCTCTCTCTCTCTCTCTCTCTCTCTCTCTCTCTCTCTCTCTCTCTCTCTCTCTCTCTCTCTCTCTCTCTCTCTCTCTCTCTCTCTCTCTCTCTCTCTCTCTCTCTCTCTCTCTCTCTCTCTCTCTCTCTCTCTCTCTCTCTCTCTCTCTCTCTCTCTCTCTCTCTCTCTCTCTCTCTCTCTCTCTCTCTCTCTCTCTCTCTCTCTCTCTCTCTCTCTCTCTCTCTCTCTCTCTCTCTCTCTCTCTCTCTCTCTCTCTCTCTCTCTCTCTCTCTCTCTCTCTCTCTCTCTCTCTCTCTCTCTCTCTCTATATATATATATATATATATATATATATATATATATATATATATATATATATATATATATATATATATATATATATATGTTATTGACTTGCACTCGACTGAGTTGATTCACCAAAACTTCGAAACTTAGCCGAAAAGCGATTATCAACCTTTACGCAGGTTTGACTCCTAAAGCAGAAACAAAAATTAATTCTGAATCTAAGCCGTAGTGACAACACTGCTTGCTGGTAAAAATTTAACTTGCCTGTTTAATATCAGAATTCCTCGGTAAATACACTGCGATGTTTTTCGTAATCCTCCTTGAGTGTTCTACGGCTGAAAATACATCAACTGGCATTTTACTGATATCAAAAAGCTTATTTTTCAAATATGCAGACCCACCCCAAGGAGGGCTGAGGAAGACAGCATCAGCTTGTAAACTACTAGACAGCTCGAAAAAATTACCAGTAATAAACTTAATTCTATCCTCGACTCCATAGATTGCTGCATTTTTTCGTGCCATTTCAATCTTCACGGGATCTATGTCGATAGAAATCACTGAAAAAAGAGAAAAAGTATGTCGTCTCCCAGAATACTTCTATTTATACAACATAAGCTTAAAAAATCGCATGCTAAACCATGGAGTGCACAGCGCAGGTACCGATGTCCGGTTTTACCAACTTCGGCTGGGAGTGCAATGCATAGTTAAAGAATCATCCGATACTTCTTGTTTTTCCCTAGATTTCTCCAGGGACCCATTTGGACCTAGGTCGACTTTGGCTGAGCTTACACAGCCACAGTGCTGACCCTCATTCCAAACCAAATAACCAGCTGCACCACGTCTAGAATTCTTGTCCTCACAGACGAAGGATTTCAAATCTAGCGCGCTAACCACTCGGCTAAGACGACGCAAGGGATTAGGTGTATCTAAACAGCATACCTTTAATCTTGATCAGTTCATCCCTTGAAAACACGTGATTTTCGTGACCCAATGTTTCTTTTCTTCTTTTGCAACGATTTAACAATGGTTCACACAGTTGCAGATTTTGCGCAAAACAGATTGTGTTTTGCCAAGATCTCATCTGCAATGTATGTGTTATGATAGATTACCAGCTTTCTAGGAGAATAAGAATAATTCTTTTCATGTTTGTATTTTATTAAATAAAAAAAAACAAGTTTTTTTTAACTGAAAGTAAGGAACGACGTTAAAACTTAAAACGAACAGAAATTATTCCGTATATGAAAGAGGCTGTCCCCTCCTCAACGCCTCGCTCTTTACGCTAAAGTTTTTTATTGTTAAAAAAAAATAGAGTTGTGAGAAAGTCAAACTTTAGCGCAAAGAGCGAGGCGCTGAGGAGGGACATCCCCTTTCATATACGGATTAATTTCTCTTCGTTTTAAGTTTTAACATTGTTACTTAATTTCAGTTAAAAAAACTTATTTTTATCTATTTAATTTTTGAACATTTATGAATTAATGCAGGTTTTAATTTTGGCTCCCCGTACATGAATAATTAAAAAAAATTGCATATTAATTTTACTCTTATTTGGTTAAACGGCTTTCTCGAAACGTGCTTAATATTATTTACGAACGTTTCTATTCGTAATAAATATACGTAACTAACGAATTAACTTACGTAACGAACCTCTATATTCTTATATTTTTAATACGTATATTAGAGGGTTCGCCCCCTAGTCAATACCTTGCTCTTTAAGCTAAGGTTCGAATTTTGTTCCAATTCTTTAAAAATGACCCCTTAATCACAAATGCCGTTTATTAGAATAAATAGCTCTTATGAAAGTACTAAATAATCTTTGGCTTAAAGAGCGAGATATTGACTAGGGAATGAACCCAATCATATACGTAATGTTTTCTGTCGTTTTAAGTTTTGATGTTGCTCCTTACTTTCAGTTAAAAAACTGGTTTTTTTATATATAATTTCTGATCTTTTTTTAAATAATGATGGGAAATCCGGCGCCCCTTCATAGCAATGTCCCTTCTCCCATGAAAACTTCCTTCATGGTAGGATCCTCCCATATAACCCCCGACCCACTCCCCCCACTACCACAAAAAATTCCCCCTGAAAACGTCTGAATATTTCCCAATAGTCAACACTATACACAAACTGTGGTTGAAGTTCATGATTTTCAGCGCTCCCCCCGGGGACTGTGGGGGATTTAATCAATCCCAAAGACAATGACATTATATTTTCGACACGGCTATACAAAATGACCACCTCAAAATTTTGATTAAATTACTGGGGAGTCAAGAGCGCAGAAGAGGGCCTATTTGATTTCCATTTTTTTGGTCACATCAAAAGAGCAATAGGATTACCAGTTTTCGGTTAATTGAGCCCTTCCACGATATTCTAGGGCTACTAGGTTGATACAATCACCCCTGGGGAAAAAAGAAAAAAAAAACAAATAAGCACGCATCCGTGATCTTTTTTCTGGCAAAAAAAATGCAAATTTCCACATTTTTGTAGATAGGAGTTTTAAAGCTCCGTACTAGGGTTCTCTGATACACTTAATATGATGATGTGATTTTCATTAAGGTTCAATAGCTTTTAGGGGTCTTTTGTTCTTTTTTCGAAAATCAGGCAAATTTTCTCGGGCGTGCAAATTTTGATAGGTAGGACTAAACTTGATGAAACCTATATATTTGAAATCAGCATTAAAATCTGATTCTTTTGATGCATCTATTAGTATCAAAATTCCGTTTTCTACAGTTTCGGTTACCATTGAGCCGGGTCGCTCCTTACTTACAGTTCGTTACCATGAACTGTTTGATATACACAGAAATAAGGTCCTTTCTATTTTCAAATAGACCGCCTTTGAAAAAATTCGCTTGAAACCTTAATTTTACAAAGACGTTTTTCATGTGAATGAAGTCAGTCAAAGGGGTGATAATATCAAACCTATAGTCCTACAAGTTCAGGAGAGGACTCATTCATGAAATCATGCGAAATACCCATTAAAAACATATTTTAATAAATCGGGATAACTTAAGAGAAAGCGCATGTATATATATATATATATATATATATATATATATATATATATATATATATATATATATAGTAGCGGGCCCCAGCAATCGGCATACGGCAGGCTTCTATATATGGATTCTCATTGTCGCTTGTCTTCTAAACGCAGACAATTTGAGCCTATGTTTGATGTCATGACGTCCAAATGGACCTTAAATTAGAAGTAGTACATTTGTAAAATCATGTTTTTTATTGTACCTTTAACTTTTACCTCGGCTTGTCTTTTGTACTATGACAGGCATATCGCCGAACCTTTGTTTCTTATAATTGTCCAGGTGGTAGGAAAAAATTTATTTTTGTTCCGAAGATTTATCTAGTCCAGGTTTTCGATCTTCAAACGTAAGGTGGGCATTGACCTTTGTTCATTTAAGGTAGGCATTGACCTTTGTTCATTTAATTGCTCAGGCGGGGGGACAAAAACTTCTTCTTTTGCCTCGGCTTGTCTTTTGGCATTATGAAACACATATCACCGAACCTCAGTTTCTTTTAGTTGTTCAGGCGGTGGGACAAAAACTTATTTTTCTTCCAACGATTTATCTAGTCCAGGTTTTTTATTTTCAAAGGTATGGTAGACATTGATGACCTTATCTATGTCAAAATCCAAAACCTAATCATCATTGCTGTCATTTTCAATTTGTTTGGTTCGTTTTACCTCGGCTTGTCTTCGTCATTGTGAAATACATATCGCCAAACCTTTGTTTTGTTTTAACAAAGATATCATAGGCTTTGATGACCTTATCCATGTCAAAGTTCCAAACCCAATCATCATCGCTACTATTTTCAATTTTGACACATTTTGATTCTCGCTGTCCATGTTAATTTTCATTGACCCACTCACATGCTCAGTGCCGTATGTCTTCTAACCGTGCGAGTCTTTGCTCTTCATTTTCATTTTTGACTTACTCACATGCTCGTTGTCGCATGTCTTCTAACCGCGTGTGTCTTTGCTCTTCATTTTCATTTTTGACACGCCGCCGCTGTTCTTCTAACCGCGTGTGTATTTAATCTTGATTTTCATTTTTGACTCGCTCAGATGCTCGGTGTCGCATGTCTTCTAACCGCGTGTGTCTTTGCTCTTCATTTTCATTTTTGACACGATCTAATTGTCGTTGTCGCATATCTTCTAAACGCCCGTGTCTTTGCTCTTCATATTATATTATATAAAACACTGATGCGTTGGAAACTCAACAATCTTGTTTATACTTTGCATGACAACATATAAGAAAATGCTTATATGATATCACAAGAAATGCTTATATGATGTACTAACATAGTACATTACGTCATTTGCAAAAACCAAAATTAAGGTTCTTGACCGATTTTCTCACACTTCTGACCTATCTAGATTTTTTTTTTTAATGCGAGATCATCCCAAGATACCAATTTTCCCGAAAAAAAAGAGTTGTTTTCGAGAAAATATATATAAATATAAAATGATTGCTCGTTTATATATATAGTACCGGAAGCCCGGCGGCTTCGCAAACGGGCCCTGGCAGTCAGCACGCGGCAGGCTTCTATATATATATATTCTCACTGGCCCTTATCTTCCAAACACGGACAATTTGACCCTTTTCTTGAAGTCACGACGTCAAAATCAACCTTAAATTAAAACTGTTGCCTTCGTAAAATTATACTTTTTTTATTGGACCTTTAGCTTTTGCCTCGACTTGTCTTTAGTCATTATGAAAGACGTATTGTCGAACCTTAGTTTCTTTCAATTGTTCAGGTGGTGGCACAAAAACTTCTTTTTGTTCCAACGATTTATCTAGTCCAGGTTTTTTATTTTCAAAGGTTTGGTAGGTATTGATGATCTTATCCATTTCAAAATCCAAAACCCAATCCTCACCGCTATCATTTTCAATTTGTTCGGTTAGTTACACCTCGGTTTATCTTTCGTCATTATGAAATACGTAAGGTCGAATCTTTTTTTTTAATAAAGGTATGGAGCACACAGCAGGCTTCTATATATATAGATTCTCACTGTCGCTTGTCTTCTAAACGCAGACAATTTGATACTTTTCTTGATGTCACGACGTCCAAATGGACCTTAAATTAGAAGTGGTGCCTTTGTAAAATTACATTTTTTTTTATTGGACCTTTAACTTTTGCCTCGGCTTATCTTTTGCTATTATGAAAGACATATCGCCGAACCTTTGTTTCTTTTAATTGTTCAGGTGGTTGGACAAAAATTTATTTTTCTTCCAACGACTTATCTAGTCAAGGTTTTTGATTTTACATGTTATGGAAGGCATTGACGCCCACTTTTGTTTCTTTTAATTGTTCAGAGGGTGGGACAAAAACTTCTTCTTTTGCCGTGGCCTGTCTTTTGTCATTATGAAGGACATATCGCTGAACCTTTGTTTCTTTTAATTGTTCAGAAGATGGGACAATAACTTCTATTTCATCCAACTATTTATCCAGTCCATAATTTTGATTTTCAAAGGTATGGTAGGTATTGATGACCTTATCAATGTCAAAGTCCAAACCCCAATCATTATCGCTATTATTTTTAATTTGTTTGGTTCGTTACACCTCGGCTTATCTTTCGTCATTATAAAATACATATCGCCCAACCTTTATTTTTTTTTTCAAGTTAGGATAGGCATTGATGACCTTATCCATGTCAAAATCCCAAGCCCAATCATCATCGCTATCATTTTCAATTTTGTCACGTTTTGATTCTCGCTGTCCAGGTTGATTTTCATTGACTCGCTGTTCTTCATTTTCAATTTTGAATCCCCCACTTGTTCGGTGTCGTATGTCTTCTAACCGCTTAGGTCTTTGTCCTGCATTTTCATTTTTAACACGGTCTAATTGTCGTTTCCACTAATCTTCCAATCGCCCCTGTCCTTGCTCTTCATTTTCATTTTTTATTACGTTTTTAAATTTTGATTACTTCAGACAATTTAGCAATGGCCTTTGCTATAGCTGTCCGCATTGGTGTTGCCACAATTGATGGTCCAGGTTATCAAATTTCACGTCTTATTGCGTTTGATAGTTCAGGTGTTAGTTCCAAAGAATCATCATTTATAGTAACTGCAACTGCAAATATCCCAATTTTCCCGAAAAAAAAATGGAGCCGTTTTTGAGAACATAGATACATACATAAACAATTATTACCCACACATAAAGATAGTATATATATAAATATATATAATATACATATACATATATATATATATATATATATATATATATATATATATATATATATATATATATATATATATATATATATATATATATATATATATATATATATATATATATATATAATACTGGGGAGCACGGCGACTTCGCCGCATGGCCCCATCACTCAGCACGCGGCAGGCTTCTATACATATTCTCACTGTCACTTGTCTTCTAAACGCAGACCTTTTCTTGATGTCATGACGTCCAAATGGACCTTAAATTAGAAGTGGTGCTTTTGTAAAATTACATTTTTTTTTCATTGGACTTTTAACTTTTACCTCGGCTTGTCTTTTGTCATTATGATAGACATATCCCCGAACCTTTGTTTCTTTCAATTGTTCAGGTGGTGGGACAACAACTTCTTTTTCTTCCAACGGTTTATCTTGTCCAGGATTTTGATTTTCAAAGGTATGAAAGGCATTGACAACCACCTTTGTTTCTTTTAATTGTTCAGGTGGTGGGTCAAAAAACTTTTTTTTTGCCTTGACTTGTCTTTTGTCATTATGAAAGACGTATCGCCGAACCCTTTGTTTCTCTTAATTTTTCAGGTGGTGGGACAAAAATTTCTTCTTTTTTCCAACGATTTATCCAGTCCATATATTTGATTTTTAAAAGTAGGATAGGCATTGATGACCTTATCCATGTCAAAATCCAAAACCCAATCATCATCGCTGTCATTTTCAATTTATTTGGTTCGTTACACCTCGGCTTATCTTTCGTCATTATGAATTACGTGTCACCGAACCTTTGTTTTTTTAACAGAGGTATGGGGCACGCAGCAGGCTTCTATATATAGATTCTCACTGTCGCCTGTCTTCTAAACGCAGACAATGTGAGCCTTTTCTTGATGTCATGACGCCCAAATGGACCTTAAATTAGAAGTGGTGCCTTTGTAAAATTACATTTTTTTTTTGAACCTTTAACTTTTACCTTGGCTTGTGTTTTGTCATTATTAAACAATTAAACAATTGTTCTTTTAATTATCGCCGAACCTTTGTTTCTTTTAATTGTTCAGGTGGTGGGTCAAAAACTTCTTTTTCTTCCAATGAATTATCTAGTCCAATTTTTTCATTTTACAATGTATGGAAGGCATTGAAACCACCTTTGTTTCTTTTAATTGTTCAGGTGGTGGGACAAAAACTTCTTCTTTTGTCTTGGCTTGTCTTTTGTCATTATGAAAGACATATCACCGAACTTAGTTTGTTTTAATTGTTCAGGTGGTGGGATATAAACTTCTTTTTCTTCCAACGATTTATCCAGTCCATATTTTTGATTTTCAAAGGTATAGTAGGTATTGATGACCTTATCCATGTCGAAATCCCGAACCCAATCACCATCACTATAATTTTCAATTTTGACACGTTTTGATTCTCACTGTCCATGTTGATTTTCGTTGATTCGCTGCTCTGCATTTTCATTTTTGACTACCTCACTTGCTCGGTGTCGCATGTCTTCTAACCGCATGTGTCTTTGCCCATCATTTTCATTTTTAACACGCTCTAATTGTTGTTTTTGCATATCTTCTAACCACCCATGTCTTTGCTCCTCATTTTCATTTTTGATACGTTTTTGGATATTGATTACTTCAGACAATTTAGCAATGGCCTTTGCTTTAGCTGTCCTTATTGGTGTTGTCACAACTGATGGTCCAGGTTGTCAATTTTCACATCTTATTAAGTTTGATAGTTCAGGTGTTAGTTCCAAAGAATCATCATTCATAGTAATTGCAACTGCATATTTTCGTTTTTTGGGCCTTCCAATAGACATTATATTATATAAATAACCGATGTGTAGGAAACTCAACAATCTTATTTATGCTATGCATGACATCACATAAGAAAATACTTATATGATGTCATAAGAAATCCTTATATGATGTAATAACATGGTGCATGATGTCATTTTCAAAAAAACAAGATTAAGGCTCTTAACGATTTTTCTCAGACTTCTGACCTATCTAGATCGTCTTTTTATGCGAGAATATCCCAAGATACCAATTTTCCCAAAAAAATATGGAGTCGTTTTCGAGAACACACACATATGTATACATACATATATATATATATATATATATATATATATATATATATATATATATATATATATATATATATATATATATATATATATATATATATATATATATATATATATATATATATATATATATATATATATATATATATTTATATATTGGCCTCCCCCAGGCCATTCAGCGTGTCCCCAGGTGGCGATAGGGGAACGCCCTACAGATATATAGGGTACCTCCACAGGAGGCACGGACCAAGGGGGGACCATGTCCCTAGGGGTCCATAATAGAAACTGGGGCACCTCTCGCCCGGGGTCATAAATACAGGCGGAGGAGGAAGAAGGCCCCTCAAATGTACACTCAAAAGGGCCCACTGGTTTGTCCACAAGTCCCAGGAGTTACGAACCTTCTCCCAGTAATGGGTTAAATTGCAAGGTGATGCAGAACACCATCGCGGGAGGATCCTCTATAGGAGGACAACTGCGGCAGGGCGTAAGATCCAGGTCTAGGGACAACGGCCTCTGTAAAGGGCTGCCACGACCCTTTCAGGGTACCTGCAAGACTGGGGACCTTGCGCTAAACTCTATTCCCACTTGAGAAGTGGCGCCCCTCGAGGAAATTATAGCCTAGTAAACGACACAGCATTCGCACGGGATTCTGACTAATGGATAATTCTTCTGGGCTTCGTATGTTTTGACGGCCGTCTTCGGGCTGAAAAACCTCTTCCTAGCTAATTTATCTATTATTAGCTGCCTCCCCGTAGTAGCATAATATTTGTAGGCATGAATATATAATGAGTCGGAGGTAATAGGCTTGAGATTGTCTGTGCAGGATTTCGACTCTTGTTGATAGAAGAGCATCGCCAAGTGCTGAAAACCATGTTGGGACCAAGATGGGCCCAGGATTGTACAAATTCTCCGTCCATGGTGGTCCCAGGGACTTCTTGCTGTCCGGTTCTAAGCCAGCTTAAGCACTACGGCGTAGACTTGAGAAGATATATGATCTCCATCCTGCATTGGTATCTGGGATTATTGCTTTTCCTGAGGCCACAATAATTTCAATGATTTATAGAACATGAAAATTGGAACTTGGAATGTTACGACGTTAAAAGATTACTATCGTATCGACATTTTGACTGACGAATTCAGACGATTCGAACTGGATTTATTCGGAGTTTCAGAAACTCATATCCCAGGGGTAGGAAGTATGAAATTAGGTTATATAGAATTTGTTTACTCAGACAGGAAGGATGGGTTACATGACAGGGAGTAGGGCTCATGATGAATGTAATGGATACAGGCTTTTGCAATTTTGTAGTTATAACAATCTAGTTATAACCAATACGGTGTTTGGTCATAAAATGGCTCAAAATTTAACATGGTATTCACGTGACGGTATGACAGCAAACCTTATTGACACTAGGATATATACTACTACTACTACTACTAACAACTCACCGCAGCACCAAGCCGCCTGAGGCCAA
This sequence comes from Artemia sp. Qi Xiang Cuo, assembly GCF_049724085.1. Lineage (NCBI taxonomy): Eukaryota > Metazoa > Arthropoda > Branchiopoda > Anostraca > Artemiidae > Artemia > Artemia sp. Qi Xiang Cuo. Next base: position 19,671,211 of record NC_142804.1, read on the forward strand.
CTCAGCTACGCACGCTTCTCCTCCCCCCAATCTATTCAAAGCCTCCCTTTTTACACCCGCCCACGAAGTTCCCATTTCCTTTAAATCTTTCTTTATGACGTCCTCCCACCCCAGACGGGGACGACCTGCTTTCCGTTTAGCCCTAGACGGTTGGCTGAAAAGAACAATCTTCAGTGCCTTTATCGATGTTAAAAGTAAAGATCACCATCCAGTAGTGTCAAGGGTTAATTTAAAAATGAAATATCGGAAGGGTAACTACCTTCCAGGAAGTTATGATGTTGGTAGACTTCAGGATAGGAATTTGAGGGAAACTTTTCAGGAGCAGTTGAATACTAAACTAGCGAGTTTAAAATTTAATAATGCAGAAGATGGTTGGAATAATTTTAGAAAAATAATTTGTGAAGTTGCAAAAGGTGTCTTTGTGAAGAAAGCTTGAACTGCAGCTAAGCATGTTAGTGAGAAATCTTTATGTTTGATAGAAAGGAGTTGTACAAGAATTACCTTAGTGATAGATCATATGAAAGCAAAAGGAATGTGAAGAAAGTGGAGAAAGCATTAAAATATGAACTAAGGAGGTGTGAAGTGGAGGCCATGGATAAAATTGCCGAGAGTCTGGAAGATGCAGCTAGACGGCATAATAGTAAAATATTGTACTGGCATGTTAACAAATTGAGAGGGAGTAGTCAATGCGGACTTGACCCAGTTAAAGATAGGAATGGGGCCGCAATTAGCGATAAGGAAAAAACTAAAGAGATATGGGCCGAACATTTTGAGAGTTTGCTTAACCGAGATAGAGTTGAAGGAAGAGATATAGAGGAAAAATTTTGTGATACAATGGATGTGAAGGAGGATTTGTTTTGTGAGGAGGAATTAGCAACACTACTAAAAGGACTAAAAAATAATAAGGCTCCAGGTGCTGATAGTGTTGTAAATTTCTTAAATATGGTGGCTTATGAGGTTAGAAATAAGTTACTGAAGATTATGAAAATGATTTTTGAAAAAGGGGAAGTTCCTAACGATTTTAGGAAAACCTTAATTAAGCCACTTTATAAGAAAGGTGATAAAAGTGAGTGTGGTAATTATCAAGGGATTAGTCTGGTCTCTGTAGGTAGTAAATTACTTAGTAATATGATACTTTTTAGACTGAGAGATGCCGTAGACCAAAAGAGAAGAACAGTGCAGTTTTAGAAAAGGTAGAGGATGTGTCGACCAAATTTTCACTCTTAGGTTAATAATTGAGAAGTGTCTGAGTTTTCAAACACCTTTGGTCCTCAGTTTTATGGATTATGAGCAAGCGTTCGATTTAGTAAAGGTTTAGTAAAGCTTTAGTAAAGATTCTATCCTTGTATGGTATACCAGACAAATACATTAAAGTGATTAGTGCTATGTACGAGAATAACACTGCTGCGGTTAATGTAGGAAATGAGGTTAGCAGGTGGTTTTGTATTAAATCAGGAGTTAAGCAGGGATGTGTTCTATCCCCCCTTATATGGATTATTGTTATGGACTTTGTCTTAAGGAGCACAGGAAAAGCAATGGGAGACCACGGAATCCAATGGGGAGGAAAAGGTCTCCTGGACATAGATTATGCTGATGATTTAAGCATCCTAGATGAAAGTGTGAGCAAAATGAATGAAGTTTTAGAGGTTTTGCAAGTTCAGGGTGCTAGAATGGGTTTGAAAATTAATGTTAAGAAGACTAAGTCACTAAGGGTAGGAATAAGTGAAGATGAAAAGGTGAAGTTGGGTAATGAAAATATTGATCAGGTGGACAGCTTCATTTACCTTGGTAGTATTATTAGTAAAGATGGTGGGAGCAGTGAAAATGTCAAAAGTAGAATAGCCAAGACTCAGGGTGTTTTTTCACAGTTGAAAAAAGTTTGGAAGAATAGGAAAATAAGTCTGCAAACCAAGATTAGAATATTTGAAGCTACAGTGCTGACAGGGGTCAAATATGGCTCTGAAGCATGGGCGCTCCGAAAAGCGGATGAAGATTTGCTAGATATTTTTCAGAGAAATTGCTTAAGGATTGTTCTGGGTACCCAGCTGAATGACCGTATTTCAATCAATAGGCTGTACGAAAGATGTGGTTCAATACCGTTCTCTAGGGCTATAATGAGAGAAAGGTTGAGGTGGATAGGGCACGTTGTGCGGATGAAGGATGACAGATTGCCGAAGATTGTTCTTTTCGGCCAACCGTCTAGGGCTAAACGGAAAACAGGTCGTCCTCGTATGGGGTGAGAGGACGTCATAAAGAAAGATTTAAAGGAAATGGGATCTTCATGGGCGGGTGTGCAAAAAGGAGGCTCTGAATAGATTGGGATGGAGGAGAAGCGTGCGTAGCTGTGTTGGCCTCAGGCGGCTTGGTGCTGTGGTGAGTTGTTAGTAGTAGTATATATATATATATATATATATATATATATATATATATATATATATATATATATATATATATATATATATATATATATATATATAGTATGATACTATATATATATATCATATCACTGTCATATATACTATACTATATATATATATATATATATGATATTGATTGATATATATCAGTATTATGCATAGGTGCATCAGATGTATATATATATATATATATATATATATATATATCTATATAGTGCGAGATCATCCCAAGATACCAAGTTTTCCGGAAAGAAAATGGAGTTGTTTTGCGAGAAAAGAAAATATATAAATATAAAATGATTGCTCGTTTATATATAGTGCCGGGAAGCCCGGCGTGAGCTTCAGGCCACCGGGGCGAAGCCGCCCGGTATATATATATAAATAATATATATATATATATATATATATATATATATATATATATATATATATATATATATATATATATATATATATATATATATATATAGATAGATAGATAGTCATTTTGAAAGACATATCATCGAACCTTTGTTTCTTTCAATTGTTAAGAGATACTGGGACAATAACTTCTTTTTCTTCCAACGATTTATCTAGTCCAGGGTTTTGATTTTCAAAAGTATGGAAGACATTGACGACTACCTTTGTTTCTTTTAATTTTTCAGGTGATGGAAAAAACTTCTTTTTCTTCCAATGATTTATCCAGTCCATATTTTTTATTTTCAAAAGTATGGTAGGTATTGATGAGCTTATCCATGTCAAAATTCAAACCCCAATCATCATCGGTATCATTTTCAATTTATTTGGTTCGTTACACCTCGGCTTATGTTTCATCATTATGAATTACGTATCGGCGGACCTTTGCTTTTTTAACGAAGGTACGTGGCACGTGGCAGGCTTCTAAGTATAGATTTTCAATGTCACGTGTCTTATAAGAGCAGACAGTTTTAGCCTTTTTTTGATGTCATGACGTTCAAATAAACTTTAAATTAGAATTGATGCTATTGTGACATTACATTTTTTTTTATTGGACCTTACACATGTACCTTGGCTTGTCTTTTGTTATTGTAACAGACACATCACCGAACCTTTGTTTCTTTCAATTGTTCAGGTGGTGGAGCAACAACTTTTTCTTCTTCCAACGATTTATTTAGTTTAGGTTTCTGATTTCCAAATGTATAGAAGGCATTGACGACTATATTTGTTTCTTTTTATTGTCCAGGTGGTGGGATAAAAATTTCTTTTTCTTCCAACGATTTATCTAGTCCATATTTTTAATTTTCAAAGGTATGGTAGGTATTGATGACCTTATCCATGTCAAAATCCAAAACCCAATCATCATCGCTATCATGTTTAATTTGTTTGCTTCGTTACATCTCGACTTATCTATAGTCATTATGAAATAAACATCGCCGAACCTTTGTTTTTTTAACAAAGGAATGGTAGGCATTGATGACCTTATCCATGTCTAAATCCCAAACCCAATCATCATCGCTATCATTTTCTATTTTGACGCGTTTTGATTCTCGCTGTGCAGGTTGATTTTCATTGACTCACTGCTCTTCATTTTTACTTTTGACAATTTAGGAATGGTCTTTGCTTAAGCTGTCCGTATTGGTGTTGTCGCAATTGACGGTCCAGGTTTTCAAATTTCACATCTTATCACGTTTGACAGTTCAGGTGTTGGTTCCAAAGAATCATCATTTATAGCAACTACAACTGCAAATTTTCGTTTTATGCTTCTTTCAACAGACATTAAATTATATAAATAACTGTATATGATGATGTCATAAGAAATGCTTATATGATGTAATGGTATAGTGAATGACGTCATTTTCAAAGAACAAAATTAAGGCTCTTAACGATTTTTCTCAGACTTCTGACCTATCTAGATCGTTTTTTTGTGCAATATAATCCCAAGATACCAATTTTCCCAAAAAAATATGGAGCCGTTTTCTGAAAAGATACATACATATCACCACATATATACTCACATATAATAGATAGTATATATATATATATATATATATATATATATATATATATATATATATATATATATATATATATATATATATATATATATATATATATATATATATATATATATATATATATATATATATATATATATATATATATATATTTATTTATGTATGTTCTCAAAACGACTCCATATTTTTTTTGGGAAAATTGGTATCGTGGGATATTCTCGAATAAAAAAACGATCTAGATAGGTCAGAAGTCTGAGAAAAATCGTTAAGAGCCTTAAATTTTGTTTTTTTAAATATGACGTCATGTACCATGTTATTACATCATATAAGGATTTCTTATAACATCATATAAGTATTTTCTTATATGATTTCATGCATAGCAAAAATAAGATTGTTAATTTTCCAACGCAACAATTATTTATATAATATAATGTCTATTGAAAGGCCCAAGAAACGAAAATTTGCAGTTGCAATTACTATAAATGATGATTCTTTGGAACTAACACCGGAACTATCAAACGTAATAAGATGTAAAATTTGACAACCTGGACCATCAATTGTGACAATACCAGTACGGCAGCTAAAGCAAAGGACATTGCTATGTTGGAAGGTCCAAAAAATGAAAATTTGCAGTTGCAGTTACTATAAATGATGATTCATTGGAACCAACACCCGAACTATCAAACGTGATAAGATGTGAAATTCGACAACCTGAACTATCAACTCTGACAACACCAATACGGACAACTAAAGCAAATGCCGTTGCTAAATTGTCTGAAGTAATCAAATTCCAAAAACTTCTCAAAAATAAAAGGAAGAGCAAAGATACGGGCGGTTAGAAGATATGCGAGAACGACAATTAGAGCGTGTTAAAAATGAAAATGAAGAGCAAAGACACATACGGTTAGAAGACGTATGACACCAAGCAAGTGAGAGAGTCAAAAACAAAAATGAAAAGGAAAGACAAATAAGGTTAGAAAAAAAGCGGTGGCGTGTCAAAAATGAAAATGGAAAGACGCGCGGCTAGAATACAAGTGACATCGAGCATATGAGCAGAGTCAAAACTGAAAAAAAGACAAACACGGTTAGAAGACATGCGACACCGAACATGTGAGCGAGCCATTGAAAATTTACCAGGAAAGCGAGAATCAAAACTGTCAAAACACTAAATGATAGTGATGATGATTGGGTTTGGGATTTTGACACGGATAAGGTCATCAATGCCTACCATACCTTTGTTAAAAACATGAAGGTTTGGCCATATGTATCTGGTAATGACAAAAGATAAGCCGAAGTAAAATAAACCAAATAAATAAAGAATAATAGAGGTGATGATTGAGTTTTGGATTTTGACATGGATAAGGTCATCAATGCCTACCATACCTTTGATAATATCTGTTGGAAGGCCAAAAAAATGAAAAATTGCAGTTGCAGTTACTATAAATGATGATTCTTTGGAACCAACACCTGAACTATCAAACGTGATAAGATGTGAAATAATATGTGAAATCCCTGATAAGATGTGAAAATCCAAAAAAGCATCGAAAATGAAAATGAAGAACAAAGACACGGACGGTTAAAAGATATGCGAAATGACCATTAGAGCGTGTTAAATGAAAATGAAGGGCAAAGACACACGCAGTTAGAAGACAAACGATACCAAACAGGTGAGGGAGTCAAAAATGAAAATGAAAAGCAGCGAGTCAAAGAAAATCAACCTGAACAGCGAGAATCCAAATGTGTTAAAATTGAAAATGATAGCGATGATGATTGGTTTTTGGATTTTGTCATGGATAAGGTCATCAATACCTACCGTACCTTTGAAAATCAAAAAAATGGAGTAGCTAAATCGAAAGAAAAAGAAGTTTTTGTCCCACCAACTTAACAATTCAAAGAAATAAAGGTTCGGCGATACATCTTTCATAATACAAAATACAAGCCAAGGCGACAGAAGAAGTGTTTTTCCCACCGTCTGAACAATTAAGAGAAGTAAAGGTGATCATCATTGCCTTCCATACTTTTGAAAAACAAAAACCTGGACAAGATAAATCGTTGGAAGAAAAAGAAGTCTTTATCCCACCACCTGAAAAACTAAAAGAAACATTCGGCGATATGTCTTTCATAATAACAAAAGCCAAGCCGAGGCAATAGTTAAAAGGCCAATAACATAAAATGTAGTTTTACAACGGCACCAAATCTAATTTAAGGTCCATTTGGACGTCATGACATCAAGAAAAGGCTCAATTTGTCTGCGTTTATAAGACCAGCGACAGTAGGAATCTATATATAGAAGCCTGCCGCATGCCAATTGCCGGGGCCAGGCGGCGAAGTCGCCAGACTCCCGGTACTACGCATATATATATATGTATATACATATATAGATATATATATATATATATATATATATATATATATATATATATATATATATATATATATATATATATATATATATATATATATATATATATATATATATATATATATATATATATATATATATATATATATATATATATATATATATAAATATAAATATATATATATATATATATATATATATATATATATATATATATATATATATATATATTATATATATATATATATATATATATATATATATATATATATATATATATATATATATATATATATATATATATATATATATATATATATATATATATATATATATATATATATATATATATATATATATATGTGTGTGTGTATATATAGTACTGGGAGCAAGGCAGCCTCGCCGCCAGGTCCTAGCACTTGGCACGCTGCTATTTTACTATTTTAGGTTTCCCTCAAAATATCCCAGCCTTATAAAAAAAACAGAATAAGGAAAAAAGCAAAATAAAAGAGAGAAAAAATAAGAGCTCAACAAAACACGCAGATCTTTTTCTTCTTTATTTTCTAACCTTTTTCACAAGTCCTTGCCAGTTGAATTGCATTTCCACCAGCGCCACAAAATGCGTCAACAACTAAGTCACACCGACATCTTTCAGCAATATGTTCTGCTATGACTTCAAAGGTTGTTGAGTACCACGTTTCTGTAAAAAGGAAAATATAATGGAGAATAACACTATAATTATAACCTAATTGACTGAATAATAATAATAATAACAATTTATTATAAGCCAAAAAAAAACAGGCCATACAGAACAGTATTCTTAAATACACTCCACAAGAAAAATAACATAAATATCAAGTTTCACTCATTGATGTCAACGCTTCATTTACATATTTACATAACTGGCTGATTGTCCTTTTTACAGTCGTTTTAATGATCCTCGAGTACTCCAATTTACCCCCCGCAAAATAAATTAGCCATAAAAGAGAAAGTTGCTGGCACTCGGCGAGAATATGGGCCACATCCTCAATACCTAGGTTACATCTGGGGCAAGAGTAATTCGCATCTGCATCTACATCTGGGGCCGCCCTGTTTCTTTCAAATTCTCTTTTTCTATTTTTTAGTGGCAGGCAATTTGCTCGGATCCAAAACCAAGTCCTCAATGTCTCCCTCGGTAATCCTAATTTAAAATAATATTCAAATCCAAATATCTCTTTTACTTGGGAATAAAACTTCAATGTTTCAGATGTTTTAACTGCATGGGTCCTCATTCGGACTTCCTGGTCTTTTGTTCTTTCTATAATCATGGCCAAAAACAACTCATCCTGATCTGAGGGCCCTAGCCTCTCATTCCAAATATATGATAATGCTAATCCATCTAAAACATTTTTTATTTGATATGGCCGCGATCTTTTACGTTTCGACCGTAGCATTTCCACATAAGCTGCTTTTGCTAACATATCTTCTGGCAGACTTAGAACTTTTAGCCAGTACTGGATCATCTGTGCTAATCTACTCATTCTCAGCGAAAATACTCCTAGGTCACCTTTTATTACCTGATTGTGGGTCGTTACGTGAAGACCAATTAAACTTGCCAAATCGACTTCGTCTGTAAATGAAAATTAAAACAAGGCCGTATCCAGGATTTTTGTTCGGGGGGGGGGGTAAAAAAATTCCATACCGTATCAAAACTTAAAATCTTATTAGGTATAAAAAAATCTTTTATTTTACGTCTTTTAATTCCCAAAATTGGTTTTCTTCTTTTGGTTATTCGGGGCAGTACCACATTTTCGTCAGTGTTGCCATGTTGAGACAAGAAAACAAATTGGAAAAACCAAGTAGTTTAACTTGACATATGCTTGTCCTCCATAATAATTCGAATACTAAAAATCTGTTGATTTCCGAAGACTACTCCACCTTCAAAGGAAAGTTCCACCTTTAGCAGCTTGGCATCATGTGTTTTCACCTTATTTTGATGATTTCTCATTCATGATTATATTTTTTTAATTTTGAGCCCGCTACTGCTATAAACTGAATAACTGCATGTGGATGTTTTGTATAATTATAAATTTAATTCCCAGTATTTCCCAATTTTTAAGATATATAAGTGTGTTTGGGTAGTTCCCATTTAACCAATTCAAAGAATCAAATTTCATTTTTACAGTGATTGGTACTTTAAGACATATAGTATGTTACAGGTAATTATTTGGAAAAAAAGAAAAAAAAATAAAAAACTATCTTCCTAATTTGGTAACTGAGATAAATGAGCACTTAAACAAGGTCTAGACCTTAATCATCCATCCAATCGCCTAGGACAAAACAGTAAATCCAATCCAATAGCCAAAAAATCATGTCCAAAATAGAGCAAATTCAACATTAATAAATGTAAGTCGTTATCCAAAACCAAGCAAAACCACCTTAAGCCTACAAAAATTAATATCCCCAAGCAATCACCTCACATCAGGGATCCTCAGAGGAAAACTCACTTGCCAATACGGGTTTCGGCGCTTAAATTTCCTGACCCTGGCAAATGAGCGCGACCACCATAGAACCATATGACATCCAATATGTAGTATCACCTGTGGAATACCTACAAAAATTTAAATGACCAAAATTATAAAATACCCATTTTTTTAGCAAAGCTTCTTTCACAACCACTCACCCAGAACTGATTCAAAATAATATCTACCCTAACCTGAAAGAATATCACTTCGACCAATTTACCTCCCATATTTGCATAACAACGAACTGCCAATAAATACCCATTTACTTTCATGCAAAACCTTCTAAGAACTTAATTCAACCTACCCCCTGTAACTAAACACCTGCTTGTATCTAAACATACTCTAAATTCAAAAATATAGGGAAGAGAAGAAATATCTCCAACAAGTTACATCAAAATATCATTCAAAATTTCTTGATAACTTTTATTATACTTATTTAAAAGTTCATTATACTGAAAACTAAGTTTTTTAAATTGCCAAGAAAGTTTATTGGCGGAAAAACCTCTTACGATTAATTTATGGCTAAGCATTTGACTACTACTTTTAAAATCAATGTAATTCGTACAAATTCTCACATATCTAAATAGTTGGGAATAATAAGCTGAATATGTGATATTTGAATGTATATTACTTTTAAGTAATAGGAAATTAACTATTTCAAAATTAAAATCATCCGTTTTATTATATATTTTAAAAACTTATTTATTATTATGTGAAATATTAATATCTAAATCTAAAAAATGGTCATAAATTGCCTTTCCCATTGCTAGGTTCCATACTTAACTCTGGTGGGTATATCTTATTCGAAATCTTTAAAAACTCCGCACAATTTGTCACCAAAAAGTCATCTAAATATCTTTTATTATTTGAAAGCGAATATTTTATATTACATGGGTTCTTTTTATCAATTACAAACTCATATTCTAAATGGCTTAAAAACAGGTCTACTATGAATGGACTAGCGTTATCCCCCATAGGGATTCCAATACTTTGCTTATACAGATTACCATTAAATTTTATAAAAGTATTAAATAGAATAAATTCTAGTAAATCGTAAATTATGCCCAAGCTATAGCATCTTGAACTAGTAGTACTATTAATGAAATTAGTCCATCTAGTCTTCTTATTATAAGTGTCAATTTTTAGAAAAACCAAATTAGACAAAAGGAAAGTTTTCTTAATAGTCTTTTTTAAATTTCCGAACACTAAATCAATATAGTCTAGTGAAATGAAATGAGTCCACTATTTTGGCAAAAACTATTGACAGAGAATCTATTACTTGCAATGAAGTATGAACACTCCAATATGCATTAAAATTAGAATTTTTTTTAATTCCCAAGCAATATGCATTAAATTTATTTCTAATTTCTCCTAAAATACACGGCAGGTCAGTCACCGCAATTCTGGTTGGGCATCTGGCTGCTCCAGCAATAAAGCGTGGTTTAGGGGGATTCTTATGAAATTTTGCCGTCCAATATAAAAAAGGGAAATTTGCATCATTATCAATAACTTTAATATTAAATTTTTTTAAAAGTATATCTTCTGTTCTTTCCATTAAACTATTATTCTCATCTTGAACCTTTCCATATGTATTCGTTATACGTAGCTCCTTTGATAAAACATCAAACTAGAGCTTCTAATAGATTATTGCAAAATTATTATTAGCTTTATCAATAGGTACAATTACAAAATCATTCTTTATATTAGCAATCGCTTGTTTTATCGGGATTTTTTGCTATTGAACTGAAAAAAAACATCTATTTTGCGTCAAAATAGATCTGGATCATCTATCCAGGGGTTTGTGAGCTCGATCATCAGCTTACAAACCCCTGACAGTTCTTTCCGTTTTCCTCAAGAAATAACAGTCACCGTATCCAAATTCAGTTTTTTTTTTTTTTTTATTCACTCCATTAAATTTGATGAGCAGAATTCATAATATTAGTGAAAGAATGAGCGTTACGTGACACAAAATTTTAGAGTTTACAGTGTTTCTTTGATTCTCGTGTATAAGCAGCTGCTGGGTTGTCTCTCTTCAGCAACAAGCAGTAGTCCGCCATCATCATTGCGTCTTACCTTCCTTGGTACCTCTTTTCCACTTTGCGCATATTCTGACGGAACCTTTCTCCCTGCTCATCGTTCATTACCCCAAGGTTTTCAAGAAACTTCTTTGTGTGAAAACAAGAAGTGCATCTTTATACTCATCAAACACCCGAGATTTTGGAAGGCCTCTATCATGCCGCTGACAAGTATGGTGTGGTTTGCTGCCTTCATGCTCCCTAGGAAGTTGTTCATCACCTTTACAAACGATTTCCAAGCAGCAAACTCCAGCGAATTCATGGAGTTTTGGAGCTCTGTGTCCTTTCTAAGCTGTCGTATCTGTGGGTCATCGAAAATTCCAGCCTTCAGCTTTTCAATGGTCATTCGAGGAAAGGCACGGCACTGGAGGTTGAAGCACCTCTCATCCTTGTTCAGAGTGCGTGTGAACTGTTTCATTAATCCAAGCTACATGGGTAGCGGTGGGATCAATTTCTTCTTTCGGTCAACAAGAGGTTTGTTTATGTTTATCGCCCCAGGTACTAACTGCTCTCGCAACGTCTACTCTTCCTTACATAATGCTAGGCTCTGTCTCGACAGTCCCACATACATATAAAGCATGGGTACTTCATGAACCCAGATTGCTGACCAAGTAGAAAGTTCACCATCTTGAAGTAGATGCAGATGATCCATTGGTGCTGCTCATATTGGATTTTGTCAAGCGCGTACTTCACTGATTCATATTTTTCTTCGAGAGTTGTAGGGTGTGCAGGAGGGCATTGAGGCTAAGGGGTTTCCGTTGTGGAGGAGCACACACTTCAAAGAGCACCTGTTGCTGTCAATGAACCAATCTCTCGGATCGTATTGACGAGCGCCGAGTTTACCAAGAAAACTGGGAAAATCTAGGCAGTGAACGAGGTCTTTCCCCTGGCAGAGGTAACCCATGGAGTCCTCATGCCTTCTACGAAAGGAATTGATATGTGCGTCCTCATCGCCTAGATTTTTTCTTTCAGTCTGGAAGCCAACAGCTCGGAGGAAGTGTTAGACAATCTGTGATCCCGAACCAGATCATTAAGCACACATTGTGAATAGGGCTGCGGACAATCTTGTGCTTTATACTCCTTTTCTGTATATCCTCCCTCGCCTGCACTGGTGGCCTGGACGTCGCTGTCAGGAAGCTCTATGAACGCTCGTACAGGAATTTCTTTGCAGTGAGTAACTGGAAGGCAGGCAGATGGAAGGTCGGGGTAATAAAGGCTTTGCTGATTCTTCCGGTTTATGCCAGTAGTATTGATGGTGGAGAAGTAGCAATCCAATGCATGGCATAACGTGTCCCTCCAAACCATCGGAATCTCAAACTTCAGTGAAGTTTTCGCGCCCTTTGCACAAAGCCGGAGGTATTCCACGCACGTCTTGCACACCGTTGCGGTACCCAGGGATTATCTTGGTGACCCAGAATGACTTCAAAGTAAGCCTCGAAAGTGCGCTTTACAAATTCTGTGATGTTCTTCCTGTCCAATGACAGCGCGTAATCTCTGCAGATGTAGCAGAAAACGTCAGGATCATTACTGCGTGACCATCGCGCCGAAGTTACTTCTATCATTTTAAAGAAACTGAAAATGCAGGTTAAAGACAGGCATTGAAATTTAGAATTAATTTGATTGGCTAAGGGTTAATTAAATAATCTTGCAATCATACATACACGTATTCAGCTACTCTAGAGAAATAAATTAGAGTTTTAATTCGATATATTTTTCAAGAAAATAGGATTGAACTCGAAACCCTGATATTAGCATATGTATAGCTCGTCAGATAGGCCTATGGCTGTATCTCAAAAAGTCGATCTGATAGAGCAAAATAAATGGGATATTCGGCTCAGAACACCAAAATTAGTCTGGATCAGTTGAGAAACCCCTGACGATTTTTTGGCTGTTACCCAGTTAATTGAAATTCATCCAGTCTAATGGGGAAATTTCGACATTCAGACTTTCCCCCGACTTTTAAACTATCCGAAGGTTAGGCTTGGGATAGGAATAAATCTTGGCATGTACAAAAGCAGCCTATCACTTTTTGCAACGCTGCAATTGATTTCTAGAATGAAAAAAAGGAAACACAAAAATTTGGACATGTCATGTCCGTAATGTGGAAAAAAGACTTGCAGGACTTCTAAATGTTAGATGGTACAGATTAAGTTTCTCTTCAGACAAAAGAAAGAAATGAAAGCATGAACGTCCCTATAGGCACATTCTCATTAGTGCTTAGCCAGGCGGTTTAACCTTTCACTTTCATACAAAAACTAATAGGTGAAAGGACGTGTTTGTAATTTTGCGATATTTCACTCTGAGATTCACATTGGACAAAATGCTGCCACAACTATGATTATTGCAATTCCCACTGGAATATCTAAAACCTTAATTTCAGACATTCCAGTGGGCATCAAAATAACCATAGTTGCAGCAGTACCTTGTCCGATACAGTATATTCAGCACAAAACATCACACAGCTACAAGTCCACCCTTTGACCGAGTATTTTATCTTTTTTTCTATGATATTTTCTTAGACATTTTGTCTAAGATATTTTTTTTTATTCCTAGAACACGATCTCGAGTCCTTTTTCGTCTTAATTTTAATCTTGCACAAGAAAAATCCAGCACTTGCTGCTTCAAGTGGCGCCTGATTAATCTTCTTTTTTTTTTTAATTGGTCATAAGTATGGCCCACTACTGCAGCCATGGCAATAAGAGGTCAAAGAAGCTACCTCTAGCGATAACACTTCCTGCTTTATGAAGAAGAAGCACTCCCTACAATGGCAACCCAGCTTGTGAAAGCAGGGCAGCTGAGACTGGGTACTCCTTTTTTTAACAAGGAAAGTATAAATAGGCCCTTAGTCGTTTCTTTTCAAAGCCCTAAATAATATGGTTCTTACTTGCAATGAAATTTATTAACCTTTGTCTTATAGAAAACTTACCTTTGTAAAACGTGATCCGATGGCAACAAGTTCTCCCTGGCAACTAGCCTCACCGCCCCCCTACCAGCCGTCTTTTCGCCAAATCTATCCGATCAAATTTTTTAGATAGCCACTTTGTTAAAATAAGCCAAAACATCAGATGACAAAAACTACAGGGTCAACACAACCCCCATAGACTGTGAGCAAGTGTCGTATATTATGCTCTGGGGGCATATAAGGTTCTTATGCGAGGGTTTTGAAAAAACTTCAAAGATCAGTTAAGCCTGACCCCCACCCCCACTTAAAAAGCTTATTGATGATATTTTATTCCAAAAACTTAAGGGAGCTAACCCCTTGCCTTATTTACATGCCCCCCTTTCCCACCCAAAAAAAACACTTATTAACGACATTTTAGTAAGAAAAAATATGGCAACTCACATTTGGCCCTCTATGGCCTGACCCCCCTCCCCCCCAAAAAAACAACTTATTATCAAAATTTTATTCCAAAACTTATGGGAGCTGACCCATAGCCCAATACCCTCCCTCTCTTGGCAAAAATTACCAATGATACAGCATGGGAGCTGACCCCTCCCAAAAAAACAACAACAACTGAATAACGATATTTTATTCCAAGATCATGGGAACTGACCCCTGGCCTTCCCTCCATCGGCCAACCCTCCACCCCCCTCAGTCCCCCCCCCCAACGAAAAAAAGAATTTTTTAAGAATATTTTATTCAAATAATCATGAAAATTCAGTTTATTTTATTAGCTCTTTCCAAAATTGTTCAAAACATCTATATTCTTCACTACAAACAAGAGTTTGGCTACTGCCCATTTCCCTAAGAGTAAAAGCATAAGGCCGACTGCATATTTGGCGCTTTACTAAAACAAATTATATTACAAATATTTTCTTTTTTACTTATTACAAAACTGAAAATAAATTGAAAATTGCAATGAAACCAGACCAGGATTTACCAATAGGCCAACAAGGCCCTGCAACTTTCACTATTCCCAAAGTTTTAGGGAATTCCCCGAAAATCTTGCAAAAATAGAGCAGCAAAAAAGTTTGGACCTAGAAGTGTCAAAGCTTTAAATCTGCCCTGAGTGAAACAAAACCTTGAGCTGGTGAGCTTTCAGCAATTGATATCATTATATATCAAATCTTCAGTTTAATTATTTTAGTTCTTGCCAAGTCTGTTTATCTATTTTGGAATAGGCAATTTTGAAAAACTTGAAACCTTGGCAATCAAAAACGAACAAAAATTAATTTAAAAAGACTTTCCGAAAAAGAAGTTTTTTAAAGAAAAGTAAAGGCCATATCAAACTTAAGATCGGAAGAAATTTCAACCTACAATAACTCAAACTCGAAACAACCAGAAATTACTATTAAAGAATAAATGAAACCCAAAACGAACAGAAACTATATAAACAATAATAGCAAAAAACATACAACAGGTACGAATACAAATCAATAATTAAATCTTAAAGCGAGTACAGCTTAAACTGAATATGCACCTCAAGCTTATAACGAACAAAAATATTTTTCTTTTAGAGAATATATGAGATACGAGACTAACATAAGCTTACTAAACAGGTATGGCAAAAAAAGATGCAATAGGTACTATTATAAATGAGCGAACAAATATGAAAAAGAGTCGACCTGAAACTGAATTTTGAGATACAACATGAAGCGAGCAAAAATCTCTTCAAGCAAGTAGTTAGGCATCGCCTCTTTCTGTCAGTGCAAAAGTCTAAAACCTATGGCATCATTGGCACTTTACTGAAAACTATATGCGTCTTGAACAGTCTTGGAAAGTACAAATACAATCAAACTGAATGTTTGATATATAGTATTATCAATTTTTGAAAGATCACCAGTTCAAGATTATTTTCACTGTAATTTTATTTTCATGTAATATAATTTGTTTTTAGTTAAGCACCAATGACAGAGTAGGCCTTAGACTTTTACAGTTAGGGAAGAGGGAAGTATCCAAACTCTTGTTTGTATTGAAGCTATATTTGTCTTGAGCAGTCTTGGAAAGAACTAATGAAATTAAACTGAATATTTAGATATAATGATATTAATTGCTGAATACTGATCAGTTCAAAATTTAATTTTACGTCAATTTTTATGTTTATTTTCAATGTTGTAATAAGTACAAAAGAAAATATTTGTTATATAATTTTGTTTTCAGTGAAGCACCAATGACGCAGTAGGCTTTAGACTTTTACAGTGAGAGAAAGAAGCAAAACCCAAACTCTTGTTTGCAGTGATTTTTCTTCGTTTCAAGTTTGATTTGTATTTTCAATTTAAGTTTCCCTCGTTTTAAGAATTATTTTCTCATTTCACTTATATTAGTACCTATTGTATGTTTGTTTGATCTTTTTTAAGCTTGAGTTAATAGTAATTTCTAGTCGTTTTAAGTTTGATCTATTGTATGTTTCTATTTCTTCTGATCTTAAGTTTGATATTGCCTTTGCTTTTCTTTTAAAAAAACTTCTTTTTCGAAATTTGTTTTTTTTTAATTAACTGGTAGAAAAGACTGTGACTGAGCGAGTAAAATTATGTAAGAATATAACCCTAACATCTTGGAACAAAACAGGAACTGAAAAGAAATGTATAATTATTAAACAGTTAACCTAAGCTATACATTAATATGGTTATTGTTAAAATTATTCAAAGTTAAACATTTCAAATTATTAGTTAATTGCATTGCCTGCAAGAGCATCTTTTCAAAAGACAAATTTTTCTATTTTATTATATTTATTACTTTAGTGTTTCAACTTTATTGGCATTTTAATAGGATCCTCATTTTCTTCTAATACTGAAAATGTCAATTTTGTACTTGGTTTTTATTATATAAAGCAAAAATATTAAATCTTATTTTGGTTTTAGACACCACAATCAACATTGTCTAAAATGTGATTCATTTTCAGTGTCCTAATAACACTTATCAAAAGGTAAGTGCTAACCTTGGGGATATTTGCCCGGTTTGGCTCCATCCCTTGATAATATAACAATAAACTGGATCCAGTTAATATAGCATACACAGGAAATAATGTGTGATTAACACACTAGAAATCAAGGAATAGGTTGGAATTTTTATCACAGAGTATCTTAAAATTTATCAAATTAGTTTATACATAGCTTTTTCAGAGTTTAGTGTGGCAACAATAGTGAAAGTTTGCACTAGGCTTGTACTCTTCATCACTTTGTAAAAAACAAAATAAAAATAGTGGAAAGTCCCAATTTTCAGGTAGGAACAGGCCTAAAATGGAGCCAGGATGAAAGTATTTTTATTTCTATTTGCTTAGTATTAAAAAAAATAAAAACTCTTTACTCTGCATTCATTTTTGTATTATTATAGGTTATAAATAAAATTAATTGCTTACTTAGTAGTGTTTAACTTAACATGAAACATTGGAATCAGGTAAAGCATAAAATGGCAAAAATTTAGGCAATGCATTAAGACAAGATGAATGGTCAAATTATAAGGAAAACAAACGAAATTATAACAATCTCAAAATTTTTGGGAGGAACGCAGACTCCACCCCCCCCCCATTTCTTGTGTATAGTATGAAGCCCAATCTAAAATTAAGACAGTACATTTTTAACAAAACACATCAACAGGGCAATATTCAAGTAAATACTCATTAAGCATAGGAAATGTTTTGAACCATATATCAGTTGATATAAGAGAAGAATTTATAATAAATACCAACACTTCATTTTGTTGAAAATCATGTTACTTGACAAACTTTTAGCTTCAATATATTATCAATGTCTTGATTTTTCTTCCAAATTCTCTCTCATCTATAAGTATAAAATGACTACTGTACTTTAAGTTAAGTTATTATTAAAAACAGACATTAGCATGGAGTCCAGAGATAAATCCACAATCACTTGACATAAATTTGAAACACAATATTTTTAAATTTTGATTTAAATTTAAAACACAACCTTTATAATACAAATGATTTTGCTAATAAAAAATCTACCTTCAGAGTGAGGCAAAGACAGTACCTCCAACAAATCATACAGGAATCAACACAGTTTGTGAAACACTGAAGTTCAAACACTATTAATTCAGGTGACAGAGAGCAGCAAAATACTCTGGTGGCTTCACATGGCCCACCATCTTTCACACCTCTAATGCTCAGGTACTGGTAGATTTATTTTTAAAGTTATTAATTTACCATAAATTGAGGATCCCTGTGAAATAATAATATCCTGTAGAGATGTATGATCTCTACAGAATCTTGATGATTCAAGAGACATGTATGATTTTCAAATAATTTGACAGTGTTGCATTCTGCCACCATTGGGAGCCTATTTGGGACCATAAAGGGGGTTGGATTCATTGTTGGGGAAGTAAGTATTATACTTAGAAAGAACATCAGCTGTAGAATCGAATTGTATGCCTACCACTCTTTTTTGTTGTGTTAAAAAAGTCATTATTTTCATTGTTTCAGCAAGCCAACACATTACCTTCTTGATTTGCAGTTTCTCATTGCTATTTGATAGGTTTGCTATTGCCTGCCCTGTCATTTTTATTCTTTTGTGGAGTAAAGTAACTGAGTTGCTTAGATGGTAGTTTCTCTGATTCCAAAGATTGAAATATATAGTCAAATGTATTTTGGAATGTTATGGTTCAGGACAGGCCTATTTACAGACACAAATTGGTACTTGAATTAAAATACTACAGGGCAGGTAATTTTTGTATGAAAAATTAGTTGTTGTATGTTGTACGCATGTTAGTATGCCAGTTTATGACAAAGAAGATGATCATAGACAAATGCAATAACAAACCTAAACACTGGTCAGTTATGAGTGACTGCTGTCCCAGCTGGAACTTCTCAGAGTGCCTATCCAAACATCATAAGTATGTTGTTTTTGAAAGTAGCTAGCTATAAAGCTGGAATACTTTGGTGCATGAAGTGTCTTATATCAGTTTTTCTGGCAACAGTTGCAATGGGACCAGGGTGTTGCTTTAAGTGATGTCTCCTCTATATGTTTAAGAAAAATGTGCATTGGGCTTTTCCAAGTTCAGAAATCTAGTTGATCAGGGGCTGTACCTGTATTTCTGGAATAAAAAACAAAGATATCAAGGATTCTGATTATTATGTATTAGAGTATAATAGAATGACGAATTATGCCAGTCATCAAGAGTTTTAAATTTGTATTAGGCACTTGTCTCATCACCAAGCCAAAGTTGTTAATAGACATCTTGAAACATCTTTTACTGGGGAAACAATACGTTAAAAGACAGTCTACTGAAGGCATTGAAAAATGCAGTTCTTTGGTTACAACAGATAATTACGAGGTATGTTGAGTAGTGATAAGCTATATGTTAACAATGTTAACAAGAAAGTTTTCAAGTTGATTGATGAACTGAAAAACCAATACACAGGAAAGCATCTATTGGACATTGGCACCTGCAAGTGTCATGTCATGAACAATCCATATCACAAAGGCCTAGAGGTTTTTAGTGAGGATATTGCTGGCCTGGTCATTGAACTGTAGTACATTTTTCCATGGATGGATCTTGAGTCAGTCCAAAAAAAGTCAGTACTGGAGCAAAATTTCATTAAGGTCATTAAAATGCAATCGTTAGCCCTTGCAGAGGTGGCAGAAGGAGTGATTGAACAGTGGAAAGCCATGCAGACCTGGTAGCCTTATTTTCCAGTTTGTTTGTTTTTTTTCCAAAGGAAAAGATCATTGTTCGAAGAATAAGAAAAAAGTCTTGTTGGTCCAGCCAGAGCTGGTAATTGCTAAACAATGCTTTGTCATCTTTGGTGCTGCCCCATAGGCCTATCAGAATTTCTGTACTCATTTTCAGAAGGATGAGCCTCCAGTTTATACTTTAGCTTTGGAGTTATAGGGCCTCATTGTCTATGCTCTTTCCCACTTATACAACCTGAGCATTTTCAGGGCAGATTTATTGACCAGTCCAAGATTGTAATGATAAATACCTTTTCTTGACTTTTGAAAGTATTAGCTACAGCAAAAACATGAGAGAGGTTCTGGAATCCATAAACCAAAATGCCAAGGCTGCATTTCTGTTGGACATTTGTCAACATGTTATTGCTGCTGTCAAACATCTGACAGCAAAAATTCACTCTACATAGAAGGAAGACATGCTGTTCAAAAATGAAATTCCTAGTTTGTTCTTTGAGAAAAGATCATCTGACCATTGAAGGAGTACTAGCTATTGCATTCCAGTTCCCAATTAGTATTAATGTTGACAGTTTGCAACACCAGTGACATTTGATCTAGTTGGAAGAGGAGTCTGAAGACCTACACAACCAGCAAATTGAAGCTATTGGACCAATCTTCTCACTTTGAGTAATCCTAATTTGACCAGTGTCATGAGTGCTAGTCTTAATGTTTCATATAAAGGTGCAAATGTTAAAAACAGTTTCTTCAAATCAGAGAATACACTTAACCAGCTTCAGACATTGATGGTGGAGAGAACTCTCAATGCCAAACTGACTGTCAAAGTTGCATTGAAGCTGTACAGTGGGAACAATGGACTGCATCCTACCTCCTCTGAGATTTTATCCTATGCCAGGCCTGTCTAAATGGCATATGAAAAATATCTTGAAATATTGGCTGCTGAGAAAGCTGAAGAGACAAAAGAAGAGAGAAAAAACTGTGAAGAAGAAAAGCAACATGCACTAGAAGAAAGCCTCAAAAAATAGAAAGAATCTACAGTTGCATTAGAAAACGATGTGGATAAAAAGAAAGAACATGTGTCAATAGAGTAAGTGGTTCCAAACAATCTTTTGGAACAAGTGGCTTAAAGACAAGATAACATTTTTGAGTCAAAGAATTTGGTTGGAGTATATGTAGCAAAGGCTATGTTAGATGGTCTAAAAACTTGACATGAAAAGGATAAAGACTTGAAAACAGTTATACTAACTGTTAAAAAAAGAAAGTAGTCACTTGAATGTTTCAAAGAAGTTGCAAAAATAGCAACTCAACTTCATCTTAGCCAATCTACTACTCCTTTTTGTGTGCTATTTTCTCTTTATTTATATTGTATATGCAAAGTAGCTATATTTAAAATAATCCCAAGCAACATGGTGGTGGATGGTCCCATATGTTCCACAACATAGACTATCAATTTTGTTTTTCTGTTTATTTTGTTGTCACAGTTGGTTCAATTTATGGTTTCAAAGGTTGTAACATCAGATGCATTGGCAGAACGCATGGGAAATATATAATTTAGGCTATATACTTGCAGACTAATGGGTGGGGGTAAAGAATAATTGAGCTACAATCAAAAATATAATTTTGATTACTGGAGAAAGTACAATAAAGGAGGGAAAAAAGAACACTACCAAAAGTTTGCAAAAGCTTGAAACAAACTAAGAAGCCTAACTAAACAACTTTATGCAAGTTATGAGTCCAAGCTAGCTGATGGTAGTAAGAATAACCTGAAGAAGTTTTGGAAGTATGTATCTAGTAAGGACCATAGCAGAGGATCAGTAAAATCACTCAGTACAGATGATAGCAAGGAAGTGACCAACTTGAAGGAAATTGCCGAACTACTCAACAGGCAGTTTGTGTCGGCTTTCACCAATGAACCAGATAGCCCTCTTCCTCATAGCCCATCATACTACATCTCTAACCCAATTCCACCGATTTTACTCCCCCCCTGTTGTCCAAAAGCGACTTGAAGCGCTAGACGTCAACAAGTCCGCCAGTCCTGATAATTTGCACCCAAGACTTTTGAAGGAGCTTGCCAAAGAAATTGCACAACCACTATGCAATATATTCCAACTGTTGCTTGACTCAAAAAAGGTACCCATAGACTAGAAGCTGACCCATGTCAGCTTCCATGTCAAAACTACAGACCCATCAGTCTGACCTCAGCAGTGGCAAAAACCCTTGAGCAGATTGTGAATGGTGAGATTCTGACACATCTCCATACCAATAATATACTTTCCCCTAACCAGCACAGCTTTCAGCCAGGAAAATTGGTTGAGACCAATCTCCTTGAGACATACAGCATCATAGAACATCACCTGAAGAAAGGAATCCCTGTGGCCTGATTTTACTGGACCTAGCCAAGGCTTTTGACAAGGTACCACACAACCATCTCAGATTGAAACTTTCAGCAGCAGGTACCCATGCAGACGTGATTGATTGGGTCATGCACTTTCTGACTCATCAGACTCAGCAGGTTTGACTCTTCACAGTTAATGGTGACAAGGTTTTCTCCAAACCATGTGATGTTGTCAGCAGAGTTCCCCAAGGTACTGTTTTGGGCCCTACCCTATTCCTCATATACATCAACAATATGGTGAATGGAACATAAAACAACAGCAATCTCTATGCTGACGACTCCAAGCTTTTTGGGCATGCAGATTAAACAAAGTCTGCAGTGTGATCTTCATAAAATCCAAACATGGGCACAAGATTGGCTACTCGAATTCAACATAACGAAGTGCAGTGTCCTTCACTTTGGGAGCAACAATCCCTATCACCAGTACAACATGTCCAACTCCATTTCACTGGCTGACTTAGTACTAAAGACAAGTCCTGAAGAAAGAGATCTAGGAGTGTTGATAGATGAACAAAAATTCCACGGCCACTGGCAACAAGCAGTTTCAAAAGCAAGTTCAAGCCTCGGTCTCCTCAAACGGACCATAACCAGCCATTCCTTTACAGTCTTTCTAAGGCTCTATAAGGCTATAGTTAGGTCTGTTTTGGATTTTGGTACATGTCTCACCTCCCCTTCCTATAAGAATGATACCAGTCTAATCTAAGGAGTTCAGAGGCATGTCATGAAGTGCATAGCTGGCCTATGAGATCTCCCATACAACAAGAGACTGGAGCACATGCAGCTGCCAACACTCGTCTTCAGACGCCTCTGTTGAGATACAATGCTGCCCTAGAAGGATAATGCACAACCAAATAACCCCCTTTTTACCAAAAATTCAAGTCAGCACCATACAAGAGGACACTCACAAAAGCTGTCAAAACATTCTGTCAATACACAAATGTGGCAACACTTCTTCTCTGAGCATGTTGTCAATATTGGAATAGCCTTCAAGCTGAAACAGCAACTGCACACATGGCTGCGTCCTTCAAGTCCAGACTGGACAAGGAATGGAAATACGAGTGGGACTGACCTTCCCACTTAACTACCAACTGATGCCAACTTCATCATAATGAGTGTCTTGCTAGGAGGCTGATGCTGCTTTGGGCTTAAATTGCATCTCTCCTGCAGACCTCTCTTATGGCATGTCATTGGGCCCTAACACAGTGATGAAATTTTGCCATCATTGACCCAGAGCACAACAGATCCTGTATGGACCTTAATTGCTCCAAATACAAATTAAGGTAATAGCTATAATTATTCTGCATATTATGAATTAGGCTAAGGTTTTCTTAAAATATTTCCTGGTAAATTTGCAGTGGGCCATATAATTTAGCTAAGATGAAAGTGAAAATGCCATTTTTTATGCTCTTTCATAATTCAAGAATTGCTTCTGGGGCTAGTTGCATCTTGAGCCCTTGAGGGGGCCCTGAAGGTATTTTATATGAATAATGAAAGAGCATAAAAAAAAGCATCAAATAATGTTTTCACTTTCATCCTAGCTAAATTGTATGGCCCACAGGAAATTTACCCATCCCCCTAATGTGCAAATATATACCCTGAATTGTCAATGGCAAACTTTCAAATCACAAAATTCAGTGCTATTTTTGTCAATGGCATTCAAAAAAACTTGAAATGGTAGAAAAATGGTTTATATTTGAGTTGCCTAATAAATGAGGTATGAACTGTTATAAGTATTTTTGGGATATATTACTCTTGAACAACTCATTTATAAACTAGTGATACGTTTTCAACCACTTTTCAATAACTTAACTAGTGTTGATAACTTCTTTGTGTGGTTACAAAAATGAAATACTTTAGGGGCCCCTTCATGGGCTCAAGATGCAACTAGACCCTGAGGTGATTCTTGAATTATGAAAGAGCATAAAAAAAGGTATTAAATGATGTTTTCACTTTCATCTTAGCTAAACTATATGGCCTACTCCAAATTTACCTGTTTTGGTAAATTTCTAGGTGGCACTATAATTTAGCTAGGATGAAAGTAAAAACATTATTTGATGCCTTTGTTTATGTTCTTTCATAATACAAAAATTGCTTCTGTTGCAAATCGCATCTTGAGCCCTTAAAGGGGCACCCAAAGGTATTTCATTTTTGTAACTTCACAAAGAAGTTATAACCTATCCTACAAAATACATGGTTTACAATTCAAACTGTTGTCCTACCAGGGGCAGATCCAGGGGATGGAGATGCTCATAATGCAAGTTTATTGGGTCAATTTATTTTGCACCCCTCCCCCCCTAAAAAAAATCCTGGATCTGCCCCTGTTTCCTACTGTTTCAAGTTTTTCAAATGCTTTTAACAAAAATAGTGCTGAATTTTGTGGTTCAAAACTTTGCTGTTAACAATTCAGGGTAGGCTATATTCCAATTTAGGGTATATATTTACACATTAGGAGGGGAGGGGTAAAATTTTTTTATGCTCTTTCATAATTCATATAAAATACATTTGGGGCCTCTTTATGGGCTCAAGATGCAATTTATAACAGAAGCAATTATTGTATAATGAAATAACATAAAAAGGGCATCAAATGATGCTTTTACTTTCATTCTTGCTAAATTGTAGTGCCACCTAGGAATTTACACCTGTTTCCTTTTCAACAGCCCCTACTCTAGACCTTAACCCCCCCCCCCCTGGGAGAAATTACTGGCAGCCTGCATGGCCCAATGTTCATCACCACTATCATTGCAGCCTAGGTTACACTCCAGAATACAAGAAGAAAGGCTTACAACACTTAGAGCTACAACTGAAGGTAGGTCTAGCATAGCCTAGGACCATGTTTTCTTTCTATAAAACCCCTTCCATACAAACATCCTAAGTGACAGTAGCACTGTTTTCTTGCAAGTCCAGTGGCAATAGTTAGTGGTAATAATTCCAGTCGCAGTAGCTATAAACTTACTGATAGCTTTTTTCGAATTTCTTTTGGGATCCATTACACAGGGTTGCCGTCTGGTGAGAAAAAGATCACTAGATTCTTGAAGAAAAACACTAAATCAGCATATACATCACTAGATTATTGACCAGAAACCACTAGAGCTATAATACTCATTATCATTGTAATCAATAATTGTTTTGTTTCTTTACCTTGTTCTAGACAGGCACATCTACAGAAAAGGGGCAAAATTATCCCCCCTAAATGTGGAGAAATACCTTTAGATTGATGTTTTGTTTTTTTCTCAAGCTAAAATTACCCTTGAAATTGTGAGAAATTCCTTTTTGCATCTTTATGCAGAGAATAGAACAAAATTCTTGCTTTGTACATGTATGTTCCCGAATTGGTACCCTTGGCTTATACCCCAAACACTGAAAATTGGTTATCGGTGATCTAATCGAAGTATTTGCTTTTTCTTTTTAATTTTTTTTTCCTTGTCGGTCCGAAACCCCTGTCTTTTTTTTCCCAAAAAATATAGAATTTTTTTTTTTACTTTAGTTAAGCTAGTGTAATTGCTGGGACACTAGTGACAATTTTGAAAATGGCCTTTTTATAATTTCATGGAAAAAAAATGTGTCCTACTCTTCAATAACTTCAGTAAGTAATTTTCTTATTGCTTTCTAAAAAAAGAAGCCCTTTTTAATTATCAGGAACACACCCAAGAAGTAGAGTTATGTTAATCCTAATTAAATATACCAAAATATAGTGAAAATATAATACTTTAGTTTATATAATAATATAATTAGGGTTATATATTTCCGCATTAGGGGGCTGTGGGGGTAAAGTAACCTAACCTTGCATCACCCCCCTAATATGCAAATTTATAGCCCAAGTTATACAAGTCCAATGCATTCAGGCACCCGTTGTTTGTCCTTGTGGGTATGAAACTGGTTTCCCTAGTTTTTAAATTATCCTTATTATCCTTAACAAATTATCTTTAGCATACTTTCATCCCCAGACCTATCCTCAGGGGCTACGTGGGTCACTTTAAATCTAAAGGTATTGGTTTGGAACCTTTCAACTATGCTAAACGAAATGCCTATCTCAAACTTTTCATCAAATAAATTTTGGGGAAAAAAGGGACGTGGTAGAGGGGCTAATAGCCGTCCGATCTTTCTGGTCAAGTAAAAGGACACCAGATATTTTAATCTCCGTTCAAATGAGCCCTCTCCCAGTTTTCTAGACCCGTTGGTTTGATACGATCGCCCCTGGGGAAAAACAACAAATTAATATACATCCGTGATTTTTCTTCTGGCAAATAATATAAAATTCAACACTTTTGCAGATAGGGGCTTGAAACCTCTACAGTAGGATTCTCTGATTCGCCGAATCTAATGGTTTGACTTTATTAAAAATTATTTCACTTCTATTGGGTGTTTCCTCCGTCCTTCAAAAATCAGTCAAATTATCATTGTTTCTTAGCCTTTTATTGGTAAAACTAAGCTTAATGCATCTTATATATTTGGAATCAACTTAATAAGCCGATGATATATTAAGTGATGTCAAAATCCGTTTCTAGAATTTTGGTTACTATTTAGCGTTGTATCTCCATTCTTAAAATTTGTTACCAAAAACTGTCGGATATGTCAGCACATAAATCCATAAACTTAAAGAATAGGAGGTTATCTGAGCTTATTAGGCGTTTCAATAACAAATGAATTTGAGAATTATTGGAGAATTATTTGAGAGTTTTGATTAGATATTAGTAGTAGAAAATAAAATCATTAGACAATTCCCAGAGTTCAATTAACTTGCAAAGATCGCAAAATAGCCAATAAAATAATTTTAGAAAGAAACAAAATATCGATATAGCCTAAACTCCTGCTCAAACAGCAGCAATTGCAGTTTCAAAGTTAATCCCAGAGAAAAGAAAACAAAGGCTGAAAATTAAGGTAGCCTAAGCCGATAATGTTTTGTCAAATATTCAATTGGATTTCTTAGACTTAGAATTCAGAAGAGGGATATCATAGTAGCGTGGCAATATCTTCCCAGAATATGTTTTTTGCTTTGTACTCATTACTACAAGTTTCATTTTCCTAACCCAACCCCTTTCTAAGATAGTAAAATTAGCTTGTCTTGTAGCCAAGGCTATTTAACATTTTCTGATTAAAGCACTAATGGGACAGCTATAAAATAGACATAGACATACATTTAGAATTATAGTTTCATCCTGAATACTAATATAGACCTATCATTCATTTGTGTCAGAGAACTTAAACCCTTCCCCCCTAATCTGTAAATATATGCTATAGGCCCCACCTAATATGTATATGTATTAGTTGTTGTAGAAACTTCAAAAAGGGCTCATTCGATTGGAAATTGGAGTGGCTAGTGCCCATTTTGATAGGAAGGCAACTAAAACCCCTTCTGCGCCCACCATTTACCCAAACACATCCAATCAAAATTTTGAGATAGCCATTTTGTTCAGCGTCGTTGATTTTCAGAGAGAAATTATGTTTTTGAGGAGGAAACTCCCCAAAGCCCCCAGGGCAAGGGTTGTAAGTTATGCCCTGGGGGCATATAAGATTTCTTATATAAAATGTTGTCGTAGAAACTTCAAAAAGAGCTAAGTCGATTGGAAATTCAAAGGGCTAGTGCCCTTTTTAATAGTCAAAAATGATTGGAGGGAAACTAACCCCCCTCCCACGGCCACCTTTTCCTCAAACACATCCAATCAAAATTTTGAGATAGCCATTTGGTTCAGCGTAATTGATTTTCAGATAGAAATTATTTTTTTGAGGGGGAAACTCCCCAAAACCTTATGTGTCCCCAGGGTATAACTTATAATTATCAGGAACACACCCAAGAAGTAGAGTTATGTTAATCCTAATTAAATATACCAAAATATAGTGAAAATATAATACTTTAGTTTATATAATAATATAATTAGGGTTATATATTTCCGCATTAGGGGGCTGTGGGGGTAAAGTAACCTAACCTTGCATCACCCCCCTAATATGCAAATTTATAGCCCAAGTTATACAAGTCCAATGCATTCAGGCACCCGTTGTTTGTCCTTGTGGGTATGAAACTGGTTTCCCTAGTTTTTAAATTATCCTTATTATCCTTAACAAATTATCTTTAGCATACTTTCATCCCCAGACCTATCCTCAGGGGCTACGTGGGTCACTTTAAATCTAAAGGTATTGGTTTGGAACCTTTCAACTATGCTATGCGAAATGCCTATCTCAAACTTTTCATCAAATAAATTTTGGGGAAAAAAGGGACGTGGTAGAGGGGCTAATAGCCGTCCGATCTTTCTGGTCAAGTAAAAGGACACCAGATATTTTAATCTCCGTTCAAATGAGCCCTCTCCCAGTTTTCTAGACCCGTTGGTTTGATACGATCGCCCCTGGGGAAAAACAACAAATTAATATACATCCGTCATTTTTCTCCTGGGAAATAATAAAAAATTTAAGACTTTTGCAGATAGGGGCTTGAAACCTCTACAATAGGGTTCTCTGATTCGCCGAACCTAATGGTGTGATTTTATTTAAAATTCTTTCACCTTTATTGGGTGTTTCCTCCTTCCTTCAAAAATCAGTCAAATTTTCATTGTTTCTTAGCCTTTTATGGGTAAAACTCAACTTATTGAATCTTATATATTTGGAATCAACATAATAAGCCGATGATATATTAAGTGATGTCAAAATCCGTTTCTAGAATTTTGGTTACTATTTAGCGTTGTATCTCCATTCTTAAAATTTGTTACCAAAAACTGTCGGATATGTCAGCACATAAATCCATAAACTTAAAGAATAGGAGGTTATCTGAGCTTATTAGGCGTTTCAATAACAAATAAGAGAATTTGGAGAATTATTGGAGAATTATTTGGAGAGTTTGATTAGATATTAGTAGTAGAAAATAAAATCATTAGACAATTCCCAGAGTTCAATTAACTTGCAAAGATCGCAAAATAGCCAATAAAATAATTTTAGAAAGAAACAAAATATCGATATAGCCTAAACTCCTGCTCAAACAGCAGCAATTGCAGTTTCAAAGTTAATCCCAGAGAAAAGAAAACAAAGGCTGAAAATTAAGGTAGCCTAAGCCGATAATGTTTTGTCAAATATTCAATTGGATTTCTTAGACTTAGAATTCAGAAGAGGGTTATCATAGTAGTGTGGCAATATCTTCCCAGAATATGTTTTTTGCTTTGTACTCATTACTACAAGTTTCATTTTCCTAACCCAACCCCTTTCTAAGATAGTAAAAATTAGCTTGTCTTGTAGCCAAGGCTATTTAACATTTTCTGATTAAAGCACTAATGGGACAGCTATAAAATAGACATAGACATACATTTAGAATTATAGTTTCATCCTGAATACTAATATAGACCTATCATTCATTTGTGTCAGAGAACTTAAACCCTTCCCCCCTAATCTGTAAATATATGCTATAGGCCCCACCTAATATGTATATGTATTAGTTGTTGTAGAAACTTCAAAAAGGGCTCATTCGATTGGAAATTGGAGTGGCTAGTGCCCATTTTGATAGGAAGGCAACTAAAACCCCTTCTGCGCCCACCATTTACCCAAACACATCCAATCAAAATTTTGAGATAGCCATTTTGTTCAGCGTCGTTGATTTTCAGATAGAAATTATGTTTTTGAGGAGGAAACTCCCCAAAGCCCCCAGGGCAAGGGTTGTAAGTTATGCCATGGGGGTATATAAGATTTTTATAGAAAGTTTTGTCGTAGAAACTTCAAAAAGAGCTCATTCGATTGGAAAGTGAACGGGATAGTGCCCCTTTTAATAGTCAAAAACGATTGGAGGGCAACTAACCCCCATCCCACGCCCACCATTTCCTAAGACCCATCTAATCCAAATTTCGAGATATCCATTTTGTTCAACGTAGTTGATTTTCAGATAGAAATTATGTTTTTGAGGGGGAAACTCCCCAAAACCCCCAGGACAAGGGTTGTAAGTTATGCCCTGGGGGCATATAAGGTTTTCATAAAAAGCGTTGTCGTAAAAACTTCAAAATGGGCTCATCCGATTGGAAATTGAAATGACTAGTGCCCTTTTTAAAAGTCGAAAGTGATTGGAAGGCAACTAACACCCCTTCCACGCTCACCATTTACCCAAACACAATCAATAAAAATTTTGAGATAGCCATTTTGTTCAATACAGTTGAAAGTTTTGGAAATTATATCTTTGAGAAGGAAACTCCCCCCACAGTCGTCAGGGCAAGGGTTATAAGTTATGCCCTGGGGACACATAAGGTTTTTATTGAAAGCTATGTCGTAGAAACTTCAAAAACCGCTCATTCGATTGGAAATTCAAAGGGATAGTGCTGTTTTTAATTGTCGAACGTTATCGGAAGGCAACTAACCCGCCTCTCTCACCCAGCTTTTCCCAAAACACATCCAATTAAATTTCAAGACAGCCAGTTTTGGAAATTAGATCTTCAAGGATGGCACCCCCCCCCCCCACAGCCCTCAGGGCAAGGGTTGTAAGTTATGCCCTGGGGGTATATAAAGTTTTTATAGAAAGTGATGTTGTAGAAACTTCAAAAAGGGCTCACTCGATTCAAGGTTGCTATGGCTAGTGCCCTTTTTAATAACCGAGAGTAATTGGAGGGCAAATAACCCCCCTCTCATGCCCACCATTTCCCCAAAAACATAAAACAAAAATTTTGAGATAGCCATTTTTTCAGCGTAGTTGAAAGTTCTGGAAATTAGGTCTTTGAGGCTGACCACACCCCCACCCTAGCCCTAAGGGCAAAGGTTGGAAGTTATGCCCCGGGGGCATATGAAGGTTTTATAGAAGGAGTTGCCGTAGAAGTTTCAAAAAGGGCTCATTTGATTGTAAATTGAAAGGGCTAGTGCCCTTTTTAATAGTCGAAAGTGAATGTAGAGCAACTAACTTCCACCCTCTCACGCCCACCATTTCCGCAAACACATTCAATCAAGGTTTTGAGATAGCCATTTTGTTCAACGTAGTTGAAAGTTCTGGAAATTATGTATTTGAGGATGACAAACCCCCTAGAGCCCCGATGGCAATAGTTGTAAGTTATGCCATTGGGATATATAAGGTTTTTTATAGATAGTGTTGTCATAGAAACTTCGAAATGGGCTCATTCAATTGAAAATTGAGAGAACTGGTGTCCTTTTTAATAGTCGAAAGTGATTGGAGGGTAACTAATTCCCCTCTCACGCTTTAAAGGCTGTAATCTGGCCAAAAATAATGTTTGTC
Organism: Artemia sp. Qi Xiang Cuo; assembly: GCF_049724085.1. Lineage (NCBI taxonomy): Eukaryota > Metazoa > Arthropoda > Branchiopoda > Anostraca > Artemiidae > Artemia > Artemia sp. Qi Xiang Cuo. Next base: position 19,702,704 of record NC_142804.1, read on the forward strand.
GCGTCAACAGAGGTTGTTTTCGAAAAAAAAAACTAAAAACTAAGTTTTTGAAGAAATTAGATTACATAAATAAAATCCGATTCGATAGTTTAATTTAGATAACTATGCTGCTTCAAAATATATACCATTCATATTTTCACTTATTTCTATGATCCTGAGATAGGGCTTTTTCGAAAATGGAGTGGATGTGACAGTTTATTTTTTATTTAATTACTAATAGTATTTTTGGAAAACTCTGTGTGTGTTTGTCTCTGTGTGTGTTTCGTCTCTGTGTTTGTGTCGTCTGTGTGTGTGTGTCGTCTCTGTGTGTGCGTCGTCTCTGTGTGAATGTGGTCTCTGTGTTTGTGTCAATTTAAGCCATTTATTTGTAATTTATTGAGAAATGTTTGTTGATTAATTATTAATCATTTGTTGATTTATTAAGGGATCAATATTTTCCATTCACAAATTCTGGTATCTTGACTAAATTCCCGTTGAGGTTTAAGCTAAAAGTTAACTTTCAGTATTATGAAAGAAAAGCAAGCGAAATTCCTAATAGGATAAGACCTTATATGATACAACCAATGGAATAGGCACAGGATGATTCATTATAGACTTAAGCAAGATAAGAATCTTACCCCTTAACTAGGATTATATTTTAAAAATTAAGGAAAAGAATAAAAAAATTAGACTTACGTTTTTAGCTAGACAAAATATGAGCAAAAACGAGAGGCAAGCAGACTTTTAGTAAGGCATGATGCTGTATATATATAAAACTTCCTTTATTTATTAATTCCGAAACGCAAGGAGTTTTAAAATGAGTTTTGCACTATTGCTAAGGCATAACAATGTTCTTGAGTAGGTGCAGAGTGTTTACTCTGCACCCTAAATCGGGTTCCGGTTTCTGTCTCCTTTAGAAAAATAATGACCTATATTGAGTTAATGTAAGACCTATGAATTTAATTATCGCGGGATAGGGTTCCAGCTGGTCGTTGAAGCGTGTTCCAAAAATTTCAGTCAATGTAGTTTAATGATTGCCTAGAGGGAGTCTTTCTATGTACAACATCTTCGAACCGTAGCGTTTGGGTTCAAAAACATCGACTCGTAGCATGTGCCTGATACAGCTATGGTCGAATGCTTCCAGAGAACGTGTTTCTTTGGCCTTTAAAGGCCAAGTTTCCCAAGCGTAGAGCAGGAACGAAATTTTTGCACTGAGATAATGATCAATATTTATGAACGTGAAAATTTGGTAACATTTGTCTATTCTACAGTTAGTCCTAATTCTGAAAATTCATCTGAACCATCTACCATCTGAACCATGAAAAACCATCTGAAAACTACGTGAAAAGAGATTCATGAAATTATCCCGCCCTTTCTGTCGATGATATGTTTCCTTTACAGGCTATCGCTGTGCCCAAAGCAAAGGGGTGTATTTCTCACTTTTGTAATTTTACAAACATTTTCACAAAACCATCTTGTTCAGATACCTAAATGATATAACTGCAGATTATAGTGCTTAGCTGTGTAATGGGACTTCATTAAGCTGGAGGCACTAGAAAACTGTTGCCCCATTCCTGGCTTATCTCCACTACTTCCCATGAAACCAAAATGCCACTACGAATGCCATCGGACTGAGACCCATTAAATCGATATAGAGTTAATTTTTTGCCTTTTACTAAAGATTACTGTGGGGAGGGGGACTTGAAGAGTCTTGAGAAATTTTTGAATACCGAAAGGCAGACTAGCCTCCACTTTTGTTTTAGGTTCGAATATTCCAAGATTACTTATCCTTAGCGTTCCATGAGACGTAAATAAAATGAGGAGAGACCAGAGCTATAAAAATTGTTAGAGTTGACTTGAGCATTTAAAAATAGATTCCAGTAAATACTTTACTAATTTAAAAACAAATACTAGTAAACACTTAATTTAAAAATAAATCCTAGTTAAGCCATCTGGCTCCATACCATTCTTTGTAGATCTTCTGGATAAGTATAAGGGGTAAATTACCAACTGGTTCGCATCCATTTATGATGCTCGGGGATTTTAATACTGACCTTCAGGAGCTTGATACGAGTGTTTCAATGGCTTTTTTTGCAGCTTATCATGTTCTATGGTTTATTTGCTACTATTAATATATGCACACGGGTCACCACCTCATCCTCGAAGCTTCTAATATTTCTAATAAGTCTCATCTCTAGTGTCACTTTGTTATTTTTTTCTCTCGATTAAATTTAGATAATAAAAGCAAATATATACTTTTTTTAAACTCATTTTTAAAAAGGACTAAAAAGTCGAAAACAAATTGTAAATGCATAAATCAAATAACCTGCTGAGTGATGAAAACTAGTTAAAATGGTCGTTATGCCCAATCCATTGTACCCTCTTCCCTTATAGGCTACTTATGTTCGATCGATCCATTCTGAAAACAAGTTTAACATCTATTTTTTATATTTACTTTATATTTAGTTTTCTCTAAAGCTATCTTTAGTCAAAGACAGACTGAAAAAAAAATTTGGCCTATGATTCGAACCTAAGTTGCCACAGGCAAATGTTCTTACCGCTGCGCTATCAAGTCTTGCATAATAGTGTGTTTGTTTTATACTTTTTGCTGTGCTTTATCACCCTTTTATGTTGATTTATTTATGCAAAGGATAATACGAGAGGGGGAATTTTGATATTGTATTGTTGCGTTGGCACCCGAAGTACATCTACTGATAAAATTTATAAGTTTTTGAACATTCTGAAAAGATCGAAAAGTGGCTCACACATTTTTAAAATTCATAAGACAAACAAACAAAAAAGAGGTAAGGAAAAGTCGATGAGTCGAGGAAAACAAGTTAAAATGCTGCTTCTTTGTCTAAAAATGAAAAGTAAATTTGACAATAAAAAAATCATATTTTTCTTACCTGTAGTCTAAATATTTTTTTTCAACATATTCAAAAAAGAAAAGAAATCAATCTAACGGTGGGAATACTTGTTTTTAACGAAAAGTTGGGCTCAGTCTAACGGTAAAATCAATCTAACGGTGGGAATACTTGTTTTTAACGAAAAGTTGGGCTCAGTCTAACGGTGAAATCAATCTAACGGTGGGAATACTTGTTTTTAACGAAAATATGGACTCAGGGACCATCTAATAAACTAATCAAATATTTTTTTTCCAACATATTTAAAAAATAAAAGAAATCAATATAACGGTGGTAATACTTGTTTTTAACGAAAACTTGGGCTCAGGGACCAGCTAATAAACCATCAATATGCCTTTTTTCCAACATATTCAGAAAAGAAATCAATCTAACGGTGGGCTCAGGGACCAGCTAATAAACGAATCCAATATGCTTTTTTTCCAACATATTCAAAAAAGAAAAGAAATCAATCTAACGGTTTTAATTATTTTTTTTAACGAAAACTTTGACTCATTGACCATATAATAATAGAATAAACTTTGTTTTTTTTCAAAATATTTAAAAAATTAAAGAACTCAATCAAACGGTGTTACTAATTTCTTTTAACGAAAAGTTGGACTCTGTGACACAGCAACTAAACGAATAAAATATGTTTTTTTTTCAAAATATTCAAAAAAGAAAAGAAATCAATATAACGGTGGGTATAATTGCTTTTAACGAAAACTTGGACTCTGGGACCAGTTAATAAACGAATCCAATATGCTGTTTTTTTCAACATATTTAAAAAAGAAAAGAAATAAATATAACGGTGGTAATACTTTCTTTTATCAAAAACTTGGACTCAGGGACACAGCTAATAAACTAATCCAATATTACTTTTTTTACAACATAATAAAAAAAGAAAAGAAATCAAATTTAAAGGTGGGAAGAATTGCTTTTAACAAACTCTTGGACTCAGGGACACAGCAAATAAACGAATCCAATCTGCTTTTTTTTTCCCAACATATTAAAAAAATAAAAGAACTCAATCTAAAGGTGGGAATACTTGTTTTTAACGAAAACTTGGGCTCTGTGACACAGCTAATAAACGAATACAATATGCTTTTTTTCCAACTTATTCAAAAAAGAAAAGAAATCAATCTAACGGTGGGAATACTTGCTTTTAACGAAAAGTTGGACTCAGTGAACAGATAATAAACCAATCCAATATGCTTTTTTTTTCAAAATATTTAAAAAATAAAATAAATAAATATAACGGTGTTAATAATTTTTTTTAACGAAAAGTTTGACTCAGTGAACAGCTAATAAACGAATCAAATATGTTTTTTTTCAAAAAATTTAAAAAATAACAGAAATCAATATAACGGTGGTAATAATTTTTTTTAAAGAAAAGTTGGGCTCAGTGACCAGCTAATAAACGACTACAATAGGTTTTTTTTCAAAAAATTTAAAAAAGAAAAGAAATCAAACTAAAGGTGGTTATAATTGTTTTTAACGAAAACTTGGGCTCAGGGACCAGCTAATAAAATAATAAAATATGCTTTTTTTTCAACATATTCAAAAAAGAAATCAATCTAAAGGTGGGAATACTTGTTTTTAACGAAAAGTTGGGCTCAGGGACCAGTTAATAAAGGAATATTCTACTTTTCTGGCTTATATCCACATAAATAGAAGGGTAAAGCTTTTTATTTTGAATAAGACGATTTCTACTTCAGATAACTTTACTCCCAACTCTGGAACTTTTTGGTACAGACGTATTTCACTCTATTCTATGGGGTTGACAATTAGCAGTTTTCCACTCCCACCCCACAGAACAGTGCAATGATCTTTAGAATATTTAAATTATCTGTGGTTAGTACTGTCTTATCTGGCACGAGAGAACTGTGAAATTTCAACAGTGGTGGTTCAAAAGGCACCATGTTATATAAACCTCAGTTTTGAAGGAGAGCAGAAAACGGCAAAAAGTTTCTCAGTTTTTATTAACCAATATTTACAAGTGGTTCGCGACAGGTGAGCAAAATTGTCCGACTGCTCGAAACTTCACGCAGAGAAAAACAAGATCAAAAATTTTGAAAGATCCATCATCCAGATGCGTAGGCTTATTCTTTCATCGGCCATTAATCATAGTGAAAACAAATAAATGGAATTGGGAAATCATAGACAGCGCAATAACGCTGCCTATGTAAAGGACGCTGTTGGCATAATGTATCCTTTATTTTATTTTTTGGTCTAGAACAGGGCACTTCGCATCAAAGGAGTTGTCGTAGAAACTTCGAAAAGGGCTTATTCGATTGTAAACGCTTTTGTCCTTTTTAATAGCCGAAAGTTGTTCGAGGGCAACTTACAACCCTTCCACGCCCACCATTTCCCCAAATTTTGAGATAAACATTTTGTTCAACGTAGTATAAAGATCTGAAAATTATGTCTTTGAGGAAGACACTCCTCCCCCCACAGCCCTCAGGGCAAAGTTTGTAAGTTATGCCCTGGGGGCATATATATTTTTTTTTATAGAAAGCGCTGTCGTAGAAACTTCAGAAAGGGCCCATTCGATTGGAAATTCAAAGGGCTAGTGCCCTTTTAAATAGTCGAAAGGGATTGTAAGGCAAAAAACCCCCTCTCACGCCCACCATTTCCCCAAACACATGCAATCAAAATTTTAATTTAGCCATTTTTTTAAACGTAGTTGAAAGTTCTGGAAATTAAGTCTTTGAAGATGACAGCCCCCCCCCACAAACCTCAGGGCGAGGGTTGTAAGTTATGCCCTGGGGGCATATAAGGTTTCTATAGAAAGCATTGTTGAAGAAAGCTTCAAAAAGAGCTCATTTGATTGAAAGTTGAAAGGGCTAGTGTCCTTTTTAATAGTCGCAAGTGGTTGGAGAGCAACCCAGGCCACTCAGCGCGTCCCCAGGTGGCGGATAGGGGAACGCCCTGCAGATATGTAGGTTACCTCATGGGTAGTGAGGCGCGGACCAAGGGAGGACACAGTTTCTGGGGGTCTTGAAACATTGCTGGAGCACCCTCGTCTGGGGGCCTTAAATTCAGACGGAGGAGGAGGATGACCACTCTGATGTGCACTGGGCAGGGCCCATCGGTGTTTCGATACGTCCCGTCAGTCACAAACCTTTTCTTAGCAATGGGTTAAGTTGCTGGTGTTGCAGGACACCAAAAGGGCGCACTATCAGTAATAGATACAGTCGGCCCCTGCTAGGGACAGAGAGGAGTGGCTTACCGCTGTCCCGAAACCAGCCAAGAAACCTCTTTTTTAATTTTAATGATGAATATGAATACGAATAAGAGATCAAATATGAGAACCAGTGCTACCGCGTCCGGGGTAACCGACGATAATGCGTTAAGAGATACCGCGTCCGGGGCAGCCGACGACTCGACAACCGTGAATCGCCCGAATATATCTACGTTGACAACTCCAACCCTGGAGGCTATTGTTTCTCCAAAAATAACTATGTCAATAGGTACCCTCAACACTAGAACCCTCGCTAAACAAGGAAAAATAGACCTACTCCTAAGAGAGATAAAACGGTACAGCTGGGACGTTGTTGGTCTCGCCAAAACCCATCTTCGAGTCATTGGTGAAGAGAAACATGGAGATGTTACCCTTCTACTTTCGGGACGTAATGATAAGAAACATCGACAAGGTGTAAGTTTCCTACTGTCTAATAAAGCCAGAAAATCCTTAATCTCCGTAACCCCCCTCACGGAACGGATCATCATCATCCGCCTGAAAGATTCACCCACCAACCTCACAATTATCCAAGTATACACTCCGGATTCCAGCAGAGACGACGAAGAGTCTGAAAACTTCTATCTCCAGCTTCAAAGTCTAGTTGATTCTGTCCCTAAAAAGGACATAGTCTTTGTCATTGGTGACTTTAACGCCATCGTTGGAAACAACCACACAGGACACTAAGATGTAATGGGCAAATTTGGACATGGAAAAATGAAGAGAAGAGGAGAACGCCTTATCGAATTCTGCAGAGACAGCGATTTAGTCATTACAAACACACTGTTCAAGTACAGACCTCGCCGTAAGACATCCTGGACCTCACCGGATGGAAAAACTAAAAACTTAATAGACTACACCCTCCTGTCTATACGTTGGGAAACGTCCGTCCTAGACACAGTCACACTAGCTGGTGGCGATTTTGACAGCGACCAGTCGCTTGTCATGTCTAGGTTCAAAACAAGACTTGAAACAGTATCAAAGTTGTCTCAGAAAACCCCCGAATTCCGAGTAGATCTACTGAAAGACGAAAACACACGTATGACCTATATCACCATTCTATCCGAAAAAATTTCGGAGCTCACGTCGAGATCTCCACCTATCCTGTCTAAGGAAGATATTGACAACCTGGTGACTAGCAGCACAAATATCATGTGATGTCGCTCATTCCACACTGGGTACCCAAAACAACATTCAGAAACCTTGGATAACAGACGAGATCATCTCACTCTGCGACGAAAAGCGCCAACTCACGAACAAGCAAGATAAAGAAAGCAGGGACCGATACAAGCAACTCAAACGAGCTGTTGAGAAATCCATCAGATGTGCTCATCGTGCTTTTATTAAAGAAACGTGTGACCAATGTGAATCGGCCCTCAAGAAAGGAGACCCCCACTACATGTATAGAAGAGTGCGCGAATTGGCCAAAAAGAAGGACATCAAGGCGTTCTCCCTTCTCGACAAACATAAAAACCAAATACAATCCACAGACGGAATCCGCTCTCGATGGAAAAACCATTTTAAAAATAAACTGAATCTGGACATCCACCCAAACCGAACAATTCTCGAAACTATCCCAATAACCTCTACTGATCCAAATCCTCTTCCTCTTCACTCTGAAATAGAAGCCGCTATTAAAGACTTGAGGACGAACAAAGATTTCGGCCTCGATGGAATCCAGCCCGAACTACTCAAAGTAAACTGCAAACCACTCCTTAACCTTTACCACAAAATTGCCACAGCTGCTTGGGAAAAATGTCATTTCCCCTCACTCTGGTGCGAAGCCACTATAGTCCCTCTGCATAAGAAAGGCTCTAAAGCTGTCTGCGACAACTACCGCCCAATAGGTCTTACCAGCCACGCAGCAAAAATCCTCACAAGAGTGATGCTCGGGCGCATACGAGCCATTTCCTCAATGGTCATTCCGGAATACCAACCCGGCTTCCGACCTAATAGATCAACAATTGATCAGATATTCACTGTTCGGCCAATCGTGGAAAAGTATAGCGAACTTGGCCGCAGCATCTACCACCTTTTCATAGACTTTAAACAAGCACATCCTTCTTCACTTTGACATCCCATCCAACCTGATCTCGCTGATCAAAGACATGTATAAGAAGTTCAGTAGCCGCGTCATGACTGGAGAAGGACTTACCGAGAGCTTCAAAACCTCTACCGGAGTACTTCAAGGTTGCCTAATATCACCGGAGCTGTTCAATCTCTTCCTAACGGCAGCTCTTTCACTCACAGATAACCCGCCCGGCGCCCTTGTCGGAGGAGTGGTGATAGACAAACTGGCATATGCTGATGACATAGTCCTAACAGCCGAGTCCCTTCAAGATCTACAATCTCAGGCTAACAGCGTTCAATCGTCCACCAACCTTTTCGGGATGGCAATCAACACCTCAAAAACGAAAGCGATGCGCTGTTCACGCAAGTTCGATTCACAGGTAAATCTCAGCCATCAGCTTGGTGAAGGTACCATTGAGTGGGTGGAAGGCTTCGCCTACCTTGGGAGCTTACTTACTTATGATAACAACCAACTCAAAGACATCAATAGACGCCTGACACTTGCAAACTCCAGTTTTAAAGCTCTGATGCCCATCTGGAGGAATACGAACTTAACAACAACTCTCAAAACGAGACTCTTCTACTCCCTCATTATTCCGATCGCCATCTATGCCTGTGAATCCTGGACGCTTAAAACAGACGATCAACGCCGCTTAGCTGCCTTTGAAATCAAATCCCTACGACGCATCGCTGGTATCACCTACCACGACAGAATCTCCAACTCCAAGCTTCTCCATAATCTGAAAGTCAAATTTACAATACTGGACAAAATAAAACTAAAACAACTCAAATGGCTTGGACATACCAAACGCATGGCTAGCACTCGTCTCCGGAAGATAACCTTCGATAGACGAGTACACGGTTCTCGATCCAGAGGTCGCCCTCCGAAGAGATGGAAATAAAACTTCTCACCTTACAACCTGCCACAACTCTGCCGCCTGGCCGACAACAGAAGCACCTACAGGAGGCACATCAATGAACTGGTTTAATTAGAGGCCCCAAAACGACCTTCAAGGACGGATGGGACATAAGTCAAGTCATTTTGTTCAATATAGTTGAAAGTCCTGGAAATTCTGTCTCTAAGGATGAAAATCCCCCTCCCCCCACCCCTCAGGGCGAGGGTTATAAGTTATGCCCGGGGGCACGTAAGGTTTTTATAGATAGCGTTGTTGTAGAAACTTCAAAAAGGGTTCATTCAATTGGGAATTGAAAGGGCTAGTGCCCTTTTTAATAGTCGAAAGTAATTGGAGGGCAACTAACCCCCATCTCGCTCCCACCATTTCCTCAAACACATCTAATAAAAAATTTGAGATAGCCATTTTTTTCAACGTAGTTGAGTTCTAGAAATTGGGTCTTTGAGGATGACAACAACCCCCCCCCCCCACAGCCCTCAGGGCAAGGGTTGTAAGTTATGCCCTGGAGGAGTATAAGGTTTTTATAGATAGTATTGTCGTAGAAACTTCAAAAAGGGCTCATTTGATTGGAAATTGACAAGGGCTAGTGCTCTTTTTAATAGTTGAAAGTGATTGGAGGGCAACAAACCTCCCTTTCACGCCCACCATTTCTCCAAACACATCCAATAAAAATTTTGAGATAGCCATTTTTTTCAACGTAGTTGAAAGTTCTGGAAATTATGTCTTTGAAGATAAAAACCTCCCACAGCCCTCAGGGCAAGGATTGTAAGACACCAAACACATCCAATCATCCAACATCCACATCCCAAACACATCCAATCAAAATTTTGAATAGTAATATATTTCAACGTAGCGGAAAGTTCTAGAAATTAGGTCTTTGAGAATGACAACCCCCCAACAGACCTCAGGGTAAGAGTTGTAAGTTATTCCTTAGGGGCATATAAGGTTTTTATAGAAAGCGTTGTTGTAGAAACTTCAAAAAGGGCTCATTTGATTGGAAATTGAAAGGGCTAGTGCCCTTTTTAATAGTCAAAAGTGATTGAAGGGCAACTAAACCCCCCCCCCCCTCCCACGTCCACCATTTCCCCGAACATATCCAATCAAAAGTTTGAGATAGCCGTTTTGTTCAACGTAATTGACAGTTCTAGAAATTATGTCTTTGAGAATGACACCCCTCCCCCCAGCCCTCAGGGCAAGGGTTGCTAGCTATGTCCTGGGAGCATATAAGGTTTTTATAGAGTGTTGTGGTAGAAACTTCAAAAAGGGCTCATTCAATTGGAAATTGAAAGGGCTGGTGCCGTTTTTAATAATCGAAAGTGGTTGGAGGGCAACTAACCCTCCTCTCACGCCCACCATTTCCTAGTACACAGTCAATCAAAATTTCGAGATAGCCATTTTGTTCAACGTAGTTGAAAGGTCCAGAAATTATGTCTTTGAGGCTGACAAACCCCCACAGCCCCCAGGGCAAATGTTTTAAGTTATGCCCTGGGGGCATGTAACGTTTTTATAGAAAGCGTTGTCGTAGAAACTTAAAAAAGGGCTCATTCAATTGGGAATTGAGAGGGCTAGTGCCCTTATTAATAGTGAAAAGCGATCGGAGGGCGAATGCCCCCCCCATGCCCATCATTTCCCCAAACACTTACAATCAATATTTTGATACATCCATTTTGTTGAACGTAGTTGAAGGGTCTGACAATTATGTCTTTGAGTATGACAACCCTCATAGACCTCAGGGCTAAGGTTGTAAGTTATGCTCTGGAGGCATATAAGGTTTTTATAGAAAGCGTTTTCGTAAAAACTTCAAAAAGGGCTCATTCGATTGGAGATTGAGAGGATGTTGTCTTTTTTAATAGTCAAAAGTAACCGGAGGGAGAATCACCCCACCACTGCCCATCACTTTTCCAAACATTTTCGATCAACATTTTGATATGGCCATTTTGTTCAACGTAGTTGAAAGGCCTGGAAATTATGTCTTTGAGGATGACAACCCTCCCCCTATAACCCTCAGGACAAGGGTCGTAAGTTATGCCCTTGGGACATATAAGGTTTTTATAGAAAGTTTTGTCGTAGAAGCTTCAAAAAGGGTTCTTTCGATTAGAAATTGAGAGTACTAGTGCCTTTTTTATTAGTCGAATGTGATCAGAGGGCAAATACCCCCCCCCCCTCCAATGCCAATCATTTCCCCAAAGACTTCCAATCAAAATTTTGAGATAGCCATTTTGTTCAACGTAATTTTTTCAGTAAAGTACAAATTATATTCTGGCTTTTAGAAAGCAAAGGGTTTTAGAACCCTACTCATGTTAATTTCTGCGTGTTTTGAGCTTGAGTCGTGTTATTTACTTTAATCTCTGTTTGTTTTTAGTTTCATTTATTTATTGATATTGATTTGTGGTAGTTGTATGCTTGGTAGATTATTTGATTCTATTTTTTTTCATTTTTGAATTAATGGAGTTCTTTACTTTTTTTGAGAAACTTATTTTGTGGAAAAAGTTTTTTTTCAAATTAATTTCGTAAAGAGTTTAATTTCCTTTTCAGAATAAGTACTGACGTGTCAATTAGGATAAAACTAAAATGTTTGGTCACGCACAGTTCCTACAGAGAACATTTGAAAAAAAACGGAAAAAACTCTGAATTTTGGTTTCTTATGGCATAGGATTTCACTCTCAGGTCGCGATTTGGTTGTTAAAAAAGAGAATATTTTTAGACGTATAAAATATGTCAAGCGTAATATCCAAAAATTTAATTTCTGACTATTAAAAAGGACATTATGCACCAAATAAGATAGGAGAAAACAGATTAACCCAATCAACTGACCCTGATCAGCTTGAAGGGATGAAGTATATATATTTGTTTTCCGAATTGTGTCACACACATTTTGAATTACTACAGCTGATCTGGGTGCCTCCCCCTTCCGCTCCGCAATATTTGTCTGGCTCCTTAAAACGTAACAAATATGCACATAGACAAATCTCAACGTATTTTTTTTTAAGAGTAGTTGCTTAATTAATTCTCTTTTGTTAATTTTTGATCATCTGTCTATGAACTAGGAAGGGTCGTGTTCCGGAGGTACCAAATTTACCTTCCCCTCCCCCCTGAAATTTCTGTCCCAGTCATGCAAAAGCAAAAAAACATATGAAGAATTGTTGCTTTTTTTGTAAGATAAAAATTGTACCTCCCCCGCCATTCCAAACCAAAATATTTTTGAACCGAATAATTAAGAATTTTTAATTGAGCAACTATCAAACCCTGCTCCTGAAAAAAATTGATACGAAATTTGCAACACAAGGCATAAAGTGCAATTTTTTTTTATAAATTTGAATGCATTATAAAACATTCAAACCAACCAATTATTCATGAGCAAACCACCAACATATTTAATTAGCCTAATTAAATAAATCTATTAGCCTAAGTGTATCATAATCTGTATCTACTTTTTAAAATCAGGTCACAAATTACCATTCCTAATAAAGTCTGCATGCCAACACAAAAATAAATTATCACTAGAAAAATAAATCGTCAGTGTCAATAACAGCTATTCATAATGTGGTTAAAAGGCGGCAACTCGTTTATCTCTATTCTTCTGCCGGGCTATAGAACGGCTCTTGAAATTAGCCATATTCATAGCATGCTAAAAATAAATAAAAAATAATATAGTTAGAACATAAAAAAATGTCTAAATATATGTGTTTTAAAAAGCTTCAAAGCCGACTGCTAAGAGAAAACAAGAGTAAAACCAAAATCATGATTTTTTTTTGTTTTCTCTTTTAGCCGTTTTTTTTTCGGCGAAAAGCAAGAAAACTATAATATTCACATACCTTCAAGGAAATTTTCTAGAGAACTCTCGATTTTTATTTCGATTTACTTGTTTGTTTCAGTTCAATTTATTCGTTAAGATTCATGTCGACAGAAAAACCGTTCAATCTGTCTCTATTGATTATGCCGTTTTTTAAAGGATAGAAATCAATTGTTGGTCTCTGTCTACACAGAAAAATATGAGGACAATACTTTATTCTCGGCGTGTCAACCTTAAGATAACTGGGCCGAGCTGTGTGCATGGTGCATGTCTTGCCGGTTGGAATTTGGAGGGAAGATGATCTTAAATAGGGTGAAGGAGATGGGCGTTGGCAGTAAAAGAGTCATCCCCAGCTTTCTCTCGCAGGAGTTTCTCACCGGATCGAGGTGGGTTATCTAAGAGAAATCTATCATTCAATCCCAAGGAGACGAAGCTCGTCGACCCTTTTTATAGCTTCATTCATATAGATGAAGTTGGGGTGTATGTGTGGCACTTTCGATCAGGAAATCAGCAGCTCCTTTGTTTTCGACGCATTGACACTGATACATTGAACCAATTTCAACTTTCAAAGGATCGATGTGTAGGGGCATGGAGGCTTGGCTCTGTTTTTTGGTACTGATTCCAGCGCAATAGAGCTCGACAATGTGGACGATTTGACTCTACTTGGAAGCCATTCTTGGAAGATGCAAAACACGTTACTCAGAGTAGTTGCAACCATCTCTCCCCCGTAGTTTGAAAATTATCTCCTATACCTCTCACTCTCAACCAAGGAAAAGTAAAGGTCTAAGATAATTTCAAATATCTGAGGTCTATCATAGGCATAAATGGCAGTTGTAGTGATGAAATTCGTTTCCACATAGTTGCCACTTCTACTTTGTTTGCTCAAGTTCAAAGAACCCTGTGGAGGAGGACGTTGATTCACATCAAAACCTACTCTTGAATATATGAAGCTCTTCTGTTCGGTTGTGTAACCTAGCCTTTAAAAGTAATAGAGGTATATGGTTTGGATGCCTGAGGCATATACTTGATTTGTGTTTTAAGAGACCGATAGTCAAACGACTCCATCTGTCAACGTTGTGAGATGAAACTCTTCTTTGGAACTACAATGTACCACTGGCACCTGCTCTGGTTTGACCCTGTCTGTCAAAGACAAAATAAAACACTGGATTTGTGCTGCAATTAACTTCAGAATAGAAAAAGTGTCGGAACGGAAAAGTCAATACATGGATCAGGACTGTCAAGACGGACGTTGAGCCCGTCGGAAGTTTCAGTCGTCAAGGCTGTTGTCACCTATTTCAACAATCTGCAGCGTCCTCTCGCCAGGGTAAGATGCACCCAGCTTGTATTCTCTGTCGGCACGCCGTGATGAATTGTGTTTTAAGTTTAATGTCGGTATTTTGCCCAATCCACGGCTTCGTAAAATTCTATCCACCGTCTCCCTTCGCACCAACAGTTCCCGCGACAAGTAGCTAAACCGGTACCAAAAATTCAGTCGGTAACAACATGACATATGTGTTACGCAAATAGTTCCGCTCTCTCATTCGTCAAGGTTTTTAATGCTACACTCACTCGTTAATAACTGTACATATGAGTTTGTTCTGGTTCATTATTCTTTTTATTCTTTGTTGATCTTTAAACTTTTTAAAATTTGAACTTGATTTTTTTTTCTATTTGTTTTTTTATTATTACAAAGTTGGATATTTAGATTTTAGTTAGACTCTGTTTGTGTTATTTTGAGTTTGCATGTAAATTTGTATGACGATGGCTCTGATATTTATATGTAATCGTTCAAGTATCCTGATTCAAATACAAGTAAATAAGAGTTAAAATTATTATTTCACAATGGGGACGACCTCTGTCACTTCATCATTAAACTTGTTTTAATTTTAAATATCAAAAAGAATTGATATTCAAAATTTTAACAGATGCCTTTGTAACAAACTAGCAGGGGAGCTCATCGATTTTTTTTCAATTATTTGACAGCATAATTGGCAAAAGATGTTCAATTAATTCACACTTGTAAATGCTTAGCTTTTTAAAACTCAACAGACAGACAAATACCGCTTTTGCACTTGCACATATGACAAAACTCGAGACATTACTTAAACACTATTTATATTCAAACAAGAGTTTCAAGCACTAGTTGGAGTCATCACTTGGAACACATCACAAAATGAACTCCAAGTTTACTATTTCTAGTCAATGGCAACTGGATCCAAATTATAAGTGAAAATTAAATTAGTAGTAGATAATTTCGGAGACCACACTGCCTTTTTCATGACGATAAATACAAGTTCGAACAGGGACAAAATTCTTTTAACAGACAGTGTTTCACAAACAGTGATTGAAATGCACAAAAAATACCAACAGACTCATTTACAAATAAGTTTAAGAACGAATTACAGTGTTTAAAGGATGAAGGAAAATTATATCTCAACTTTATTACAATGGCCTGCCATGCAGTTCCTTGCACCCTAAATTATATGGACTTCCCAAAATTCATAAGCCTAACCTACCATTACGACCAATTGTGTCAAGTACAAGGTCACCAACAAGTGTTTTGACCAAGTGGTTAGTGTCAATCTGTAAACCACTTTTGTCTACACAAATTTTGTACATTAAGAATTCTTCAAATTTGGTTGAAAAACTGAAAAAAGTAGAAATTTTTTCAAGTTCTTTGCTTTCAACCTTCGACATTGTATCAATGTACATAAATATTGATGTAGAAGCAGCCGAAACTCTTCTAGAAAGAAAGCTGTTAACAAATTTGGACTTGATTAATGACAAACAGATTTGGAATTTCTGTAATTATGTATTTAGTAAGGTTGTTCAACAATTTCTCTTATTTGTTTCAATTCAGAGGGAAGTTTTTCGAACAAGTAAAAGGTTTACCTATGGGGGCCCCTTTATCTCCTTTAGTAGCTAATATTTTTGTGGAAAATGTTGAAACAATTGCGTTAGATTCATGTTGTTTTAAACAAATTTTTTGGGGCTGATATATGGATGACATAATTTCAGTAAGGGTTTATGGGGAGCAGGAATCAAAAGGATTTTTGGAGAATCTTAATTGGGTGGGGGGGGACTTAATGTTTACTGTTGAATTAGAAGAGAATGGGAAACATCCTTTTCTTGATGTTCTTCTTTTAAAAAATAAAATAGTCTGGATTTTAAAATTCACAGAAAACTGACAAATAACAATAGACTGTTGTTTTATAGTTCCAGTCACACTTGCAAAGTAAACATTGACTTGATCATCTACTTAACTGACAAGATCTTCAGTGTTTGCTCTCCAAATCTGGTGGAGCACGAGTTATCTTTTCTAAGAAAAATACTAATAAGCAACATGTATCCAGAGTGGTTAATTAACCAGACTTTTTCAAAGAGAAGAAAAAGATTTCTAGAAATTTCTAAGGAAGTCTTGGAGACACCTCATGAGAAGGATTGTTCCTTACCATTTGTACCCGGGCTAAGTGAAAAACTTAAAACAATTTTACAGAGTAAGGGTCTAAAGGTAGCTTTAAAGAGTAATAATACTTTGGGTAGTTTTCTACATTCTAGGATCTAACTTCATTGGAGCAATAGAGTGTGGTCTTTCAGATCCCATGCACTTGCGGAAGCTCATATGTGGACGTACTAAACAGAATTTGGAAATGAGATAGTTACAGCATAAACATACTATTTCTTAGGCTTTAAAGCAAGATTCCAAGTCTGAAGATTTTACTTCAGCCCTTTCAGAACATACTTTCAATTTTCCAGACCACTTTATTTTGTTCGATAATGTCTCTTTGATTTCTAGGGACCAGGGTTTAAAGGAAAATTTTCGTAAAAACTCTTGAAATAAAGAAAATCTTATTCGAGAATATAGCTTTGAATTGTGACAAAGTTGAATTTGGGCTGAGCTCTATCTACTATAATTTATTAAAATCTGATAAAGTATAGTTCAATTCACCCAATGTAGTTGACCTCTGTCCAAGTGTCATATCATTGAACACTAATGAACCGAATCCAAAAAGGTCAAAGAGGCTGGCTTCCGCCTTTGCTTTGAAAAGAATTAGATAATTAAACAATATGTGTTTTTATTTGATTTCGTATATAAATTATTCTTTTAAATTGTTTTTATTTAGTTTTACTACTGATGACGGTCATTGCATATGTGACCGAAATATTTGGTATTGTTTTGTGAATTTCTATCACTGTTTGTGAAACACTGTCTATTAAAAAAAAATTGTCCCTATTTGAACTTTTATTTATCGTAAATTAGTAGTGCTTATCCATATTTTAAATCTGAAGCTAGGTTCTGAAAGAGGTGAAATTTTGCTTCGGCGGCCAGACCAAAGAGGCAGGGTAACTTATAAAAGTGAAAACTAGCACTAGTGTTGGCCAAAAAGAACATCAAGGCCATCTAGCGTTTGGCAACTCGTCTCTTTTTCAAGCTTTGTAATCGTTTTTCTGCAAGAACTGAGACCAGACACTTATTACTAAACTAATGTTATCAACTACACAAATTAAATTAATAATTCTTATTATTGCACTAAAAAAAGAATGCGATGTCGCCAAATGCTAGATGGCATTGAAGGTTGTTTCGTCGACACTAGCGCCAGTTCCAACTCTGGTAAATTTCACATACTCTTTTAGCCGTATTTCATCTTCACCCAATAAAATGTCGTATTTGGTGACGAATATTCAACTTGTTTCTATATTTCAGATGAGCCTTAAAATTAATTCCTCTGGATAAAAACATTGCTTTTAAAACAGATAAACAACTTCCTGTTAATACGACAGTGAAAATTTACTATTGATGATATCTTCTAGTAATACAAAGATGCATTGGCAAATTGATATAGTTGCCTTTTTATTATGGAAGTTCTCTAGGAAGACTTCAGAGAATTTCGTTTTCCGCCTAACAAAACAGCCGGATTTTAATAACGACGTCGCTTGATGGTTCGTTTACACATTGCGGAAATTCATGTGGATTTAGCAATCCGTGGGGAAATTCCGTCTGTTTTTGTGCTAGAAAAAATCTCTAGCTTTCCGCAACGTTTTGGTCAAATCAGGACGGAATCTTGGCAAGATTTTTAAGTTAATAAAACCATGAGTATGGAATACCAAAAACTAAGATATGTTAAAACTTTGGTTCGAGGCTACGCCAGCTTGTATGATCCTGCTCGCCCCGGCTATAAGAAAACTAAGAAAAATGGTGTCATTTGGCTCTCTATTGCTCAACAGCTTTCAGAAGAGGGTAAGAACATACGTCATAATGTTGCAATAATTTGAAATCTTTGTCTTAAAACGCAGCGTTATTTTAGCCATAGTTCGAACAGAAACGGACGGATTTCCGCAATGTGTAAACGAACCATGATCGTTTTTGCACGATAATACTTACCATCTTCTGTCAGAAGTGACCTTAATAAGCCTAAAATCTATTTCAAATTCAATTTTTATTAATTTTACAGGTATATCTTCATTTGTAATGTATTACCGACCAATATTTCTATTGCATTAATTGGTATTACATTTCATTATATCTATTTAATATTTCATACAACATTAATAGAGAAGTCTAGAAAGTATTCTAAAATTGACTTACTCTTTCGCTTTTCGATACTTTGGTTGTAACTCCTCCCACTAACATTGGTGGTCCAAGGTCAAATATATCTCTAAGAAATTCATTTTCTGCTAAATGCAGATTCATACCAGATCCAAGAACCTAAAAAGATATTCTAGACAGTTTTACCCCAGTTTACATTATTTTAGAAGATAGAAAAATAGAGTAGGCTTAAAAGAGGCTTCCAGAGTAGGCTTAAAGTAAATGCTTTTAGTCTGACTTTAAAATAGAGTCTCATAGATCAGGTTTCTACAAAAAAAAAAATTAAAAGAAGATATTTTATTTTAAGAAAATAACCAATCTTTTTATTTTAAAATTTACAATCATCAACATAACTTAACGTTACTTTAACAATAACTTTCTAACTTTCGAATCCAACGACAAATCTCAAGCAACATTTAATTATATTTTTTTCGTCTGATTCCTCACTTAAAAGCACTTAAAAATTGCATCTGGGAAATAATGAAAACTATTATTTCGCCAATCTCTTGTCAAAGAGTATAGGTAGCTTATAAGAGTGGAAGTTTCGATAAAATTCCATTATTCTGGGTAGCACTAGATGGTGCTGATTGTTGCTTTATTCTAAAATCAAACTTAGTTTCTTCTCATCATTTACCACTTCTCTTTGACAGTAGCTTCGGGTAGTTTAAGGCCTGTTTCAGCTGTCTTGATTGCTACAAATAACTTTCTGCAATTCTATAGAAATAGAATTGTTAACTAACAAAAAACTGCTACAAACAACCCACGTAAATGCATTAGTTGTGCTGGGGATAACCCCAAAGTTTCGTCAGCTCCCTAAAAAAGTAAAAAAATAGTTTTACACAAATTTTGCATACCCCCCCCCCTCCCCAAAAAAATCCCGGTTACACCCTTGCCTAACTCTTTAGGCAGTTTGTTTAGTGTTCCTGCCTGGTATTTCAATGACGGATAGTCCTAAGGAGATCCTGCAACAAAATGAAAATTACACTGTAGATTTTCCAAAATATTGTAGATTTTTGTTGACACGCCGAGATAAGAACAGCTTCGTTCTACCTTAAACTTCGTTTTGAATGATCTTCCTGTGGACGTTTTCCAAAAGAAAGTTTCAAAAGAAAATTTTAAAACTTCGTGATGGAACGACGTAAAAATTAGGAAACAAAATAAATGAATAAAAAAAAACTCTAGGATACAATACTCTGTTTTTCTAGGATACAAATTTTTGCAAAATTCCAGCCTTCATATTTACAGTCTTTGCTAGTAAATATGATAAAGGCAAAACTTTTTTTTATTATTTATTTTAGACATATAAACTTTATCCCTCCCTCTAACAAATAGAAGACCAAAATAGTACCAAATCGAGATGCAGAGCAATTTAAATATTCTAGTATTAGAAAGGGGGGGGGACAAGCATCGAAAACACTGAAAAATCCGTCCAAGTGTACATTATCATCGACCCAAGAACCGGTAAATGGCAAAAATATCATACCTAGATAAAAAAAAAAGTCAAAGGACTGCGAGATTATATGCTGACATTTACCTGACAAATGGCATCGTATTGCTTTTTTCGAGACCAAGAGTCGAGTACTAGAACCTCGATACCAAATTTTATATGTACATCAGGAGTATCGCCTTCCTAAAAAAAACAAAAAACAAAAAAAAAAACCACAAAATTGAGAATAACAATGAGCTTTCCATAATTTTAACAACATTTCCTAATTAAATTTTTTTTCTCACAATTTGGCTTCCTAGGTTAAGAAACGTGATAGAAGATTGATGAGACTTTACTTACAACCGAATTTTCACAACATTAAACTGTCGAATTTGTTGTTTTTGTCAGGTGCATTATAAAAACATATACCATTGTAGGTACATCATATTTTTCGTCGGTACATCATATTTTTTGTCAGGTAATATCGTAAACATATAATATTATAGCATTATAAAACAGATGGTCTTAACACGTTTATTAAGTGTGATGGTCTTAACACAGCAAATGGTCGTAACACTTGTTTCTGCGGTCTATTTTGTTACAGCAATCGTTTTCAGGCACTTGGAAATACAAACTGTTCACTAGCTTAAAGTTAATTTAAAATCACGGAAACAAAATTTGACACAAAATAAAGGAGAATAAAAGTCTCAAAAGCAAACGTCACTTTTACCAACCTATCGCTGAAAACACTATTTTTGGACGATCCATCCCCCATAAAAAAAAAACCATAAAAAGTTACTAAGTAAAAATCCATAGTTTTCAGACCTTAGATAACCCTTCCCCTGGAGAACATTCCTCTGACAACAGCCCCGCTCTTCTTCCAAGAAAAACAAAATCAAGCTTCCAATATCTGTTCTATAACGTTATTTTTTTTTTTAGAGTTGGAGATCAGTGACTGTTTGCAGTTACAAACACTTACTAATCATATTGGTAGAGATATATGGCGTTAGCTACATGGCTTCTAAAAGAAAAAACCTATATGGGTTTCATTCTGGGTAGCTGAGCTTAAAATTCGTGAATCCATTCTTACACTTCTGCATATATACAAACATATATCTAATTTTGTTCATCAAATAACTTAAACAAAAGGGGGTTGTACGATTATTGATAAAATTATTATAGCAAGTTTCGATAGATCCTAATTTAAAAAGATTGATGCAACTCGCGGATTAGTTTGAACCAAATCTGTTTTCTCCTCTGTCATTCAGTTCTCGAAATATTTAAAGTTTTTAAAGAATCTTGATCGCAAAGCGTGGTTTCTTATTGAATTTACAATATTTAAACTGTTGTTTTTTGGGATTTAGGGGGGCAAAAGGTACCGAGGTTAGGTTACGTATTTAATATATGCTATGCTTATATCTAAGCTTATAATATATTCTATGCTTATATCTATGCTTAGACCTATGCATATATCTAATTTAATATATGCTAGCTTATATGCATATATCTAATTTTGTTCATTCAAATAACTTAAACAAAAGGGGGTTGTATGATTAATGATAAAATTTTTACTTACAAGATCAATACATTATACAAATTTTCGACTAAATAAAAAATTTAACATTGATCTGCTAATGTAACTTTTTTTTCAGATCTGTCCTTTTCGCGTTACCGTGGACGGTTTTCTACTAAATAAATAAAGACATGTCGATCTTTTAAGCATTCCATGTCAAGTGCATTTTTGATCATGCTAATAAATAAAACGCTTCTATAAACTGGTCATAATTACATGGAAATGGATACGCATATATGCATATATAATAATATGTAAATTTTAATATGTAATCTTTTATTATTATGTTATTTTTATAATATGTTATTATAATATGTTATTTTTTTAGTCATGCCCCTAATTTTTAAGTCTTAAACGTTTTATTTTACATTTAAAATAAGTAATTTATAAGAATTTCTTGAATATTAAATAGTATCATTTATCGCATTTTATATACCTTCGTTTTAGGTAATTCTTGAGGTGCGTTTTTAACTTAGTTTTACAGTCCAAAACCCTTAAATTAAATAAATTCTATCAATAGGTCAAATCTGTTTTCTCCTATACTATTCAGTTCTCGAAATATTTAAAGTTTTCTATTTCTCCAACATGTGTTTTTCTTACTCACAGAAACAATTGGGAAATGTCTTTGATCATAGATGAGATGTCAAATGCCTTTTTGACCATGCTAATAAGTAAACACTTGTACAAACGGGTTCTGATTACGAAGAAATGGGAGATTTAATCCGGATGATCAGCTTAAACTAGTATACGGTCAATTACCTCAACTGCTCTAAGGACATCTCTAAAGCTAGACCTCTGTTGTCTTCTATCTTTTTTCGCTCTAAACTTTTGAGAATCAGTTGCCAACGATTTGAGCATATTGCAGAGTTCTGACTCCAGGTCAGTAGAATTTTCATCTGAAAAATGAGTTTTAAATATCATCAGTACATTTCACACTTTAGTATATACACTAAAATCACAGCTAGGTCCAATCCCTGGAAAGCTTAACTTCGTTGACAACACTGTTGATCCAAAACAGCATACAGATAGGTTAAAAATCGACCCTTCAACTTCCTCTACCTCACTCCCAACCTTTGTCTAATATAAGCTGGGACCTGTCGTGAAGACGTATTAGTGCTTTAACGGGTTTTTAGAATTAAAGTCTTCTCTAACGACTAAGTAAATTCGAAATAAATACCAAACGCTTTACATAAGGTCTTTACATAAAATTTTATGTTTTACATAAAAATTTTTACTAGACTTTTCTGTGGAATGGGATAAGTTTGGGCGAAAGAACAAACTAAACAAATGAATTTCAGCATTTTGAGGCATAGTAGACTCATTAGCCTTCTAGACAAGAAATCCACCTACACACATTGATCGACTTGAGCAAAAAAGTTCAATCAAAAACTAAAAAACTAATTCCAGCTAATTATGTGTACTAAAATAATTCAATTTTTTTGCCCATGAGCATAGGGTGGAGGAACAGATCATCTGATCCTCGCCTCGGATTATTTTGTGGAACATACGCGATTCGGATCATAATTTTTGGTAATATTAAAATAACTATTAAGTTTATGATAGCATGCAGAACACAGTCAAGTTAAAAAACAAATGGGATTGACTACATTTACTGTACCCTTTTAACAAAAGTAGCTCGTGATTATCATTGGCCTATATAGAGTAAAAGAAAAAAATTACCTCCATTTGCTTTTGATTAGATTTTTAAAACTAACGTTATAAGCTTGTTGGGTATGTTAAATGGCGTTGATACCTTTTTTTCTGGTTATATTGACCTTCCACTCGCTTTTAAATATCCTGCAACCCTTTCAAATTTTCCACTCTGTCTAATTACAATTTTAGGTTAAACTGTTGAGTGAGGGAAGAGGACATAAATTAACAAAGTAAATAAATCAATAAATTGGTAGTCTGAGGCATGTAAGATGAGATTATTTTTTCAAAAATTTCTGTCACAAGATTAGATGGGCCAAATTCAAACTTTGGGGTTAACAAACAAAAAGAAAAACAAAAACAAGCCAATATAATAAGTCTAGTTAGAAAAAAGACATTTAAAGAATAAAAAATATTTAACTCTAGCAAGATCCTTCCAGTTGCAAGCTATGGCTTACCAGGGTTTTAAACTTCCCCAAAAAATATGTTTTTTGGGAGCCTCGTGTCTTCAGCAAAAACGACCAAAAACTTTGGGGGTTTCTATACTTTCTGAATAAAAGAAGAGTTTAGAAAGAATATTGAAGTTAAAATTGTATATTTACTAAATTGTCTGGAGTTACGATCTTTGCAATATGGCAAATCATGTTCAAGTTCCATTTACTCCTTGCATAAGGTTTCAGATTTAAATCCTATGGATTAAGATTTTAATCCATAAGGTCAGATTTTAAGCGTGTCAGCATAAGGTCAGATTTTAATTCTTTAATGGCGGGTCATATTGTTTGGAATAAGTCGCCTGAATCGGCTAGAAGGTGCCACTTATTTGGTTCGTTTAAACATTTTTTTTAAAAATTCTTTGGCTTCGTAGAAACTATTTTTATCGTTTTCTTTTATTATTATTATTTTTTATTATTATTATTTTTTTTAGTCTATTTAATCTACTTAATTAATTTAGTTTATTTATTCTATTTTTTCCTATAGTTTTATTTGATCTATGTTTTCTTTTCTTCTCCTATTGCTCTTCTGTCTGTGAGTAAGTGATCATTTTAATAATAACATGTATCATTGTATGTGTATTTAATGAAGAATAAATCTTATCTTATCTTATTAAAGAATGAATATCATAAACATATAAAGCTATGAGAAAAGAAATATGTCGTTAATAGAAGGCGTAAATGCTGCCACCACTGGAAAAATTTCAATGTCTAAAATTAATATTTTAAACTAAAACAGAAACAGTTTTCACAACAGCAGAGATTGCAAGTAGTTGGGATGTCCAGCGTTCTTTCTCTGAAGCATTAACATAAACTCAATATTTAGCATTAAGCCACCATGCAATTATTAAAACAAAATTTGTATCGTTATTAGGAAACAGTAATCAGGTGGAAATACGGCCTTAAGCCACCATGAATACGATTTAGGGCAACAGTTGGTCTAAAAAACAACACAGTCCAAAACCTGTCAGTAATTATTTAATTGGATCTGTCGAAACGCCTAATTGATACCGTAGGTTCCCTTCTTTCTGACTCCAACTATTTAATCTGATAACCCTCCTCACTCAAACTTTAGAAGTTATCTTAAATTGTGTATTTACTTTCTGTGTATTTTTAATCTCAATAAATATGCTTAACTACCAAAAATATTGTATATAATGCATAATTAACACTTTATAGAGCTAAAGGTGGATTCTTAAAAACTATGCAACTGGTTCTCCCAATCAGTGACGAGTAGCGAACAAACATTGAATTTTGAATTTTACCGCCTCAAAATTATCAAAAATGTAGGGTTTGAAATATCCCTAGATAAATTTTAAGTGTCTTAAAATGAAAAACTCAGAGAATAACTAAACATTTGCCCATAAATTCTGATATTCTCATTATTTTTGGGGCCCCTGATTCGCCGAAAATGGTCAACATATCCAGGGATTCCTTATATACCCCCCCCCCCCTCTTTTATGACACAAAAACAAAGTGACACATTTACTCTACTGAATTTACTAATGTATTATTGACTTACTAATGGACTCATATAAATCTAATTTGCATTTAATGGGTTAAAATATCAAATAGAATAATTAGTTTAGAAATTCTAATCATTCAAATCTAAAAATTCAAGAATCATTAGATACGTCATAATGATTCCTATATAATTGGAAAACAAGGTTTCCAGTTTTTAGAGTCTCTAGAATCAGATCATGATGATCAATAGCATCATTCAGCAGAACCAAGACATGTGCCCAAACAGAAGAGACCCTTTACATCCGTGATTTAAATGTGGAGCGCAGGCCCCACCGGTGGGACATGAAAATATATTGTGATGCGCCATGGACAGGACGAGCCCCCTTTGGCTGACTATACTTTAGAGCCTTAATCTTGAAAACAGTTGAAATCTTGAGGTTATTCATATAAATGGCGTCATATTCAGATGCATTTAAAGAGCAAAAAAGATACATGATAATATCGCAATGACATCATAAATTGTATAAAAGGCGTTGTATTCAGACAATATTTTCCATTAGTATAAAATATGCCTAGAGGACGACCCAAAACAATACCAAGTAAATAACCTTTTAAGCTTCCTTCAGGTGAATACGCGATAAATTCTGAATAACAAAACTTAAATATCACGAGGCGGGCATCAGGATTTTAGACATGCTTAGGTGGGGCAGGGCCCAAAATCGGTTGAGAACCACTTAAAATGTGAAAGTGGGAAAAACTTAGAAATATGATTCATTGATACTTGCCGCATGTTATAAAGTAAATTTCCTCTTTTTTAAAATTCTATATAACCTAGGTCGGCTTTTTTTTTATACAGAAGGGGGCTGATGAGTCTCATTATCCTAATAACAACAATCATTGCTAAGGTAGTTTAATCAAAGAGAAAAAGAGGGATAACTTCCCTAAATTTCCATGGCAATGCTTTCATTTCATTGGTTTACATCCGCGACGTATTTATGTAAGCCAATCAAATTTCGCCATATTTCAGGAGAGGCAAATAACCCTGTCTTTATATACCCGAAATAGTTTAGAATCTTATAAGAGAAATTTCAAGCCAGTAAAAAAGAGAAAGAGTTAAAATTCCTTGATTGGTTCTACGCTGTGAAAATTTAAAACCAGTAAAAATAATAAAAACTTTGAGTCACAAGATTCTTTACAAGCAGTTCCTCTGTTTGTGGTATAGTGGAAAAAAACAACAAAGAATTACCTTCTGAATTATTAGCAAGAGTAAATTCATCATCAAAAGCTCTAGCTCCTTCATAGACAAGGGCAATTGCTTCGCCAGCCGTTATTCGCAGATCAACGTCACCAGATTCTAATAACTTCAACAGCACTGTAACATTTCTGAAAGACAAAGAAGAAATCGAATACCAGATTATTTGTTCTATAAATAATTCTCTGGATAAATGATTTCGCCATGATCTATTTAGATGCAGTAAGCTCTTTTCAATCCGAGGGTCAATTTTGTAGGGAGGGGGAGATGAGCAATTCCTATCTATATTATTATCAACTTCGTTTACTTATGTTTGACAACTTTATGAAAAAAAAGCCAACATTTATTCTTTCGTTAATTTTGGTTACACTTTATTTTGTATTTAGTATTTTGCATTTTGCATTTAGTATTTATTTAGAATTTTGGTTACAACATTTTTTAGTATTATGTTTAATTTGTGGGGTGTATGGCTGTAGGTGTTGAAATACAATATTAAAACTATTATTATCATCCAAACATAAACAACCGTAATAGTAATACAACGAAGTAGCATATTGTGAATGGCCACAAAGATCTTAAAATCACCACAGAAAACAAAATAACGCTATTTTAAGAGGTCTACATGTATCTTTTCTGTATAGACAGAATACAAGTTAGAAACAATGGCGTCGTGATGAATGAGGTAATGATGACAGTCTTCTCGTGGTGCCCCTTAGATTAGTAAACCGAAAAAGGGGGCTACTACATCAAAGTCCATTCAAGTCCAAGCCAGTGGCCGTCCTACCCGATTTTTCGGCCGAGAGGCACGGTATTTTGTGAAATATGGATTGACTGAAGCCCGTAATCGTGTGAGGGGGGGGTATACCCAGGACAAGCGCCCTCTGTGACGGGAAGAAAAGATACTTTAGGAAGCAAGTAGAGGCAAAGGAAAGATTCTTTTGCTGGTGCCGGTTCTGAGGATCATGTACAGCTTGTCACTGATGGCTGGCGGGTGGTGACTCTCCCTTTTCGAAGGACAAGTGCTGCCTGCCCAAGCCGATCAGAAGTTGGCAGATAGCGTACTCGGGATGGGGGAGACGCCTTGACACTACCAAGGAAAGCTCTTCTGTAGAGAGAAAAGACAGTTATACATGCCCTGTTTCAAAATACTTCACCCGAGTGGGCAATAATAAGCCATTGACTTTTTGTTTAATGTGAAGTAGAGGGGGGGGGGTGGAGGTAATGGGCATATACGGTCCAAGCTTTGACTCAGTTTTGTGAGTCTGTCTTTAATAATAACAATAATCATGATCAATGTGTACATAGCTATTTTGTACATTCTTTTAATGAAAAATGCAGTTTCTTAATTTAATTTTACTGATGTTTTGAGATAATATGCCTGTTTTTTAGGGAAGAGATTTGCTTTGGAGTAACAGTCGGAAACAAAACTTTTATCTGACATTTTGCTGATGACGTGACACTTCTGCGAGGTACAAAACAACAGGTCAAATAGTTCCTTGAAAAAGCAGACAATGAAGCAGAGCGAGTTGAATTGAATATCAACACTGGCAAGACACAATATATGGTAACATCAGGCTCCCTACTTGGACTGCTATGTAGAAAATGCAGAATAGAGTAGGTCCATGAATTTAAATATCTCGGAAACTGGAGGTTGTCACCAACTTTAGCGGACTTGGGTCATTTTGGAGGTTGAAAGGCCACCTCCTTCCCTTAATACTGCGTCTCCTCGAAAGCAATGTCACCTAAATTTGATTTTATACTAGCGAGTGCTGGAAATTCGACATAAGCACAGAGAAAAGATGGGCAGCATTCGAAAATATATGCTCGAGGACATATTTAAGTTCAAGTGGTGAAAGAGTAAGCAACTCAAAGATTCGTCTTAGAACTGACAAGTTCTACGTATTCCTGAAATGGCGAAGAAGAAAATACGGAGTTATCTTGGACACGTCCTTCGTAGGAGTCAAGGATCCTATACCAAGTGCAGGAATGGCAGCCATGTAAACATCAACAGATCAAGTTACTGAGATACACTCAAACGCATGCACAACATTGGCAGTTGGGATTGAACCTCGGTCCTATAATACCAATCCGCGATCACCCCCCAGTACTACCACAGGCCAAAATATTCACAAGATGCTGCCAAAATGATTGCTGCACTAGTTGATTTTCTTTGTTGGATAGTCAAATTGTGAAGCAGTTTGCACACTGTGTAGAAGAATGTATACTACTACCACTACTAATACTTCACCACATCAGCAAGCCGCCTGAAGCCAACACAGCTACGCAAGCACCTTCTCCATCCAAGTCTATTCAAAGCCTTCCTCTTTAAACCTTCCCAAGAAGTTCCAATTTCACCTAAATCTCTCCTTACGACATCCTCCCACCCAAACCGAGGACGACCTGCTTTCTGTTTAGCCCTAAACGGTTGGTCAAAAAGGATGATCTTCGGCAATCTGTCATCGTTCATTCGCAGAACGTACCCTAGCTATATCAACCCTTCTCTCATTATAGCCGTAGACAACAGGATTGAACCTCACGTTTCGTACAGAAGAATTTATAGCTTTTCTCTTATTTCGAAGACTTATTAAACGTAGCCAAGAAATTCTTCTTTTAAGAAAATGTTTAAGAAGTCTCTTTAAGAAGTTTAAGTTTAAGAGGTTTTTTTTTCTTGTTTTGTTAGTAAAATAA
This sequence comes from Artemia sp. Qi Xiang Cuo, assembly GCF_049724085.1. Taxonomy (NCBI): domain Eukaryota; kingdom Metazoa; phylum Arthropoda; class Branchiopoda; order Anostraca; family Artemiidae; genus Artemia; species Artemia sp. Qi Xiang Cuo. Next base: position 19,731,732 of record NC_142804.1, read on the forward strand.
AAGAAAAGAAGAAGTTACAAGAAAGTAATCTAGTTTTCAAAGTATATTAAATTATCAAATGGTCCGGGCGAAAGGATTAAAGAATTGAGGAACAACGTAGAATCCACCACTCAAACAATTTCTTAAAGTTTCACTCTTCTCTTTCATTTATTATGAAGGCATTCAACTACATACGAACAAAAAAAAAGCAAAAAGAAAAACAAAGCGAATGCTGAAATTCTGATTAGCTTAAAGCACAATTTTAAGAAATTAATTGTGTTTAATTATTTTAAGAAATTCCATCTACCTACACAAGTATCTTCAGTTTGGGAGAAGAAAAAGAACTTACGCTTCTGCAGAATCATAGATTCTTTTGGATGGTAGTAATGTGTATAGAAGGCTCCACGACGCTAGTGCAGCTGAGTGTAACGCCGACAATTGAGGAGAATCAGAGGGAAGTTTCTGTTTAAATACATTCGACAAAGCCTTCATAATATCTTCTATTTCTTCTAGATTATGTGATGCTACGAAACACAAAACGCCTGTAATAGAACAAAAGTGGTGAATAATACGTTTATCGAACGTTGCTCTAAATTTCGTCGAAAATCTTTGAAATTTATGACAATCTAGTTGTCTCACAAGTTTAGATGACAAAAGTCTTTCATTAGATAAATTGATTTGCTACGTTCTCCAAAATGTTGAAATTTTAATGCTAAAGAGCTTAATCGACTCTTTATTCAAGGCTCCTTAAAAGGAAACTCCAAAACTTTAGAATCAACTTTATTTATTTTTTCCCTTTAGACCAGGGCACTTCGTATCAAATAAGAAGTCGTAGAAAATTCGAAAAGGGCTGATTCGATTGGAAATTAGAGTGACTAGTGCCCTTTTTAATAGCCAAAAGTCATTGGAAGGCAACTAACACCCCTTCTATGCCCACCATTTCCCTAAACACATCCAATTAAAATTTTGGGATAGACATTTTGTTCAACGTAGTTGAAAGCTCTGGAACGTAGTTCGTAGTTCAACGCTGGCAAAGACCTAATACAGTGACCGTCTTCAGCAGTAACAGTAAAATTATAAATCCATTTATTTAGACAGCGAGGAAACAGAGATTGAAAAACGGAAGGCTTTGCCACTTTCCTTGGAAATTTGTTTTACGTTTGGGCAAGATTAGAGAAGAAAATATACATCAAGAACTTTGAATGAACTTTGTCAATAAACTCTCTCTGAAAATAATCTAGTGAATAATCCCGTATTTCATTATTTTGTGAATGACCCGAAAAAATATTTATTTTGTTGTATATAAATATGCTAGTTTCAATTTTATTATTTTAGTGTTACTACTGAAGACAGTCACTGTATATGTGATCGAAATATCTCCACTTTGGTACCTGTTTTTTTTTCACTGTCTAAATAAATGGATTTATCCCCATTTGAAAGTTTATTTGTTCGTACTGAAAGAATGTTTTATCTCCGTTTTCGTTTTATGATCTAAGACAATTTATCATGCAAACACATACAACTGTGAAAATGATTAATTAGGTATTTCCTCGGTTGCTGGTTTTTCTGGTATTTCATTTCACTTCATTGCTTTTTACAATTTAATAATGTACTTAATTTTCTCGTATTCTTATTTGACCAGCCCATTTCTCGACCTCATATGATCTTCTTGACCTGATTGTCAATCATTTGACCTGATCTTCTTATCATTTGGTTTCACTTCATTAGTTTTTACTTTGGTTTTATTGCTTGTTGATTTTTTTTTAAATTTTTTTTCTCCTTGTCATTTGACCTGATCATTGCTTGATCTGATCTTCTTGTCATTTGATTTCACTTCATTGGTTTTTACAATTTAACAATTTACTTAATTTTCTCGTCTTGTTATTTGACCAGCTCATTTCTCGGCCTCATATGATCTTCTTGACCTGATTGTCATTTAACCTGATCTTCTCATCATTTGATTTCAGTTCATTAGTTTTTGCTTTGGTTTTATTACTTGTTGATTTTTTTTTAATAATTTTTTTTCTTCTTATCATTTGACCTGATTATTGCTTGACCTGATCTTCTTGTCATTTGATTTCGCTTCATTGGTTTTTACTCTGGCTTTATTGCTCGTTGATTTTTTTTATTTTGCAATTTATTTAATTTTTTCTTCTTGTAAAATGACCTGATAATTTCTTGACCAGACATGATCTTCTTAACCTGATTGTCATTTGACCTGATCTTCTTGTCATTCGATCATTACACGGTTTGACCTGATACTTATCAGGCAAATGAAAATATTGAAATAAATACGTGTCCTTAAGGTTTACAGGCCCCATCTAACTAAAAGGTACCATTATTATTGACTTTAGCTATTGACTTTATTCATTTAGCTATTTCCTCGCATCTAGCTTAACTATCATTACTCTACATTGGTAATAGCATGTAGGCAAAGGTGCACACAAATTACTAAATTCATGGCAATAGCACATCTAATGCAGGATTTCATGAAGAATGGAAGTAAATAATACTGATTCTATAGAACGCTAACCCAATAAAATAATTAACAAAAGTCAATAACTTATAAAAGGAATTTACTTAAAGTATAACAGCATTGTTCTCTAGCACCAATCCCAATACTAGTATCGTTTATAATTGTAAGAAACATGGATCTCATGTCTTTATATAACGTTTCCGTATCAAGAGTTGTGCCCATTTGAAAGCAGAGCAAAGAAGCCAGCTTTCCTCCTTCCTGCTGTTCAGCACATTTTCCTTTCTTCAGCGCTCGTTCAGCACAGTCTTGTAATGTCATGCGCCTGAAATATAAAATCTAAAATAAGAATTTAAATATAAGTTTTAGACTAAAGAGTTGTATATTTGAGTTACATTTGCAGTTGAGCTGCAACTGAGGTGAAGTTGAAGTTCAGTTGAGGTGAGCTGCAGTTGCACATTTGAGCAGTCTGTGTCTACAAAAAAAAAGTAACTGAGTAGCTTTTAGTACAGTATAGATCACGTAAGTATGTAAGGGCGAAGGAGGGGGTACTTCCAGATTTTTGTAGTTTTCCTATAATTTCATATAGTGTTTATGCTACCCAATTTCGGCATTGTGGTTCTCACACTTGCCCATTTTAGAACTCATTGGGCTAGATGGCATTATATTTGGCAGTTTTATGATGATAGAACTCTCACAAAAGTGAGCAATTAAAAAAAAAACAATATCATACTAGTGCACACAGACAAAACATTAAATGTACAGCTAGACCCCAGCGCCGCGCCGGCGCATGCATCGAACGCCGCTGACGAGACGCGCGGTCGACCGCCGCCAAAGTGTCTTAACGCCACCGGCGCTGTATTTTAATTAATTGAATTAATTGGAGCCAATTCTTTATTGCGTAAACCACGATATTGGAGCTTTTGTTTTCTTGTGTGGTTAAGGATTTCAATTTTCCTTCTTAGAAATGAAGTGCGGTTTTGAAATTAAGCAAACAAGTGCGAACACAAATAGTTTGCAAGAATTCCTTGTGCTTTTAGGGTAATTTTTTGTTCAGCACCAGTTTTTGTAGCGCATCCATTGAATAGACAATTGTCTTTTGAACAGACACCAGATTAAATTCCAGGTAGGAACTTGAGATTTAAGGACCTCTCTATTTCAAGACACCTTGGCATAGCAAAGAATCAATATTTCGGAAGTCCTTGCCATGAGTCGAGGACAATTAATGTGTTTCCTTATTAGTCATAAAACCTCTGGAGGTGTAATATATAGGATCAGACTAGGAGGTGTCTAATTACAGGAGGGGGACCTATTTCAGACATCGACAGAAATGAATGGGAAGGAAACTACAAATGTAGGTCTCCTTAATCACCATCTCAATAGTTATATCTATTATACCAACTGGGAAATTAACTTTTCTCCACTTGTTCTGTCTAAATTTTCTCAATAAGTATTTCATTAGTTTGGATATTTCAACCATACACAATAGTAAGCATTTTAAATCCACAGACAGTTAATAGTAAAGGCCTAATTGAAATTGCAAATTTTCAGCTTGAGTCTAATCTTGTAAAATAGATTACTGCCCAATTTTGGACAAAGGATCTTAAAACTGAAGTATCTCAATCATGGACAGATTAATCATTGACATGTGCTGTGAAAAAGAGTAATCATATTTAAATAGGCCTGGATATAAGATTATAGTCAGCCAATCACAAGATTCCCAACTATCTGCATCAGGTTCAAGATTAAGAACTTAATGTCCTTGTTTAGGGAAGATACATTTAAGTCAAAAAATGTGTCCAAGATCTCACACTGGCCAAGTACTGGGAGTTTTTACCCTAAATCCTCTTTCACGTAGTAGATATGATCTGGCTGGTCCAGCCACTTTCACAGATTACCTCTCAAACCACTCATAGTCGTCACACCGACCTCTGCAGTAGGTTCTACCTTCTGCTTAATGGCCCTCATAGATGACTTATACCAAATCAAACCTAAGTTCATATTCCTTTTCACTATCTTACGCAAGAGAACCGTTTGAGCTGTCATCGACAGTCACTATCTGACCCTTTTCAGTTTCATTTTCACCCTCAGGGCTGTATTCTCACCAAATTGCTTCACAGCCTGCTTCTTTGTTTGGCTTGTTTTTGTTGCTTCATTTTTTCTCTTCCACCTCTTCTTTTCCTTCTTTGTAGCAAAAGCAGTGAGCACTTTTGTTCTGCCCTCCTTTCTTCCTTCAGGTGCTTTTTTTTCTTGGTGGTGCTGGGTGGTCTTGTGGTTGTACTTGTTCAGGTGTCATTATCCTATTTCATAATGGCTACAAAACTACAGGGCTTACTGAAAGCATTGGGTGAGAGGATGACAGTGCAGGTAGGGATGGGGCTGGAGTTAGAACCTCTGATGAGCTTGACAATTTGCCACCAGCTTCATGGGCTAACAAAATGTTTGGTTGGTCTGTAGTTAAAAGCTCAGATCTTCATTATCAAACTAATCTGGATTTAAAAGAGATATACCTTCCAAATACCTTCTGGATGTTTGATGGTATGAAAGCTAAGGGTAAAGATTTTCCTACCAACCCAGCTGTGATGTAAATGGTGACGCTGAAAAAAATACTACAAATTTTGATAATTAATTCTGTTAGAAACACATAGCTATTAGATATTTCATCTATTATGCAAGGGTTCTGAAATTGCCAGAGACATTTCGTTTCTACCAGATTTCTGCTTCTCTGGATGAATAATGAAGATGACGAGCGTCCAGCCACCGACTCACGAAGTTTCTAACTCGTCAGAATAGGTCCAAATCTGTTCTGAATTAAAGTTGGGATTTGAAAAAGACTGATCAAAACATAAATGTTTATCGCTGACATCTCACCGGCGGCAACAAGAAAAAAATTTCGGTGGCGCGACGCCGGGGTCTAGGTACAGCAACTAAAAAAGTGTTATGTTAAGCAAAATAAATAGTAGATAGGGGAGAGGATGGAGAGATTGAAAAATGGGTCTCAGGCTCATTGAATGCAAGGACCTAATTTTTGCACAATAAAACAGTTTGTATACATCCAGTGATATTTTTAAAAAGACGTATAACTGGGATTGGGAAAAATCCCCTGTCTTGACAAACTCTTGATAGCACAAGATTCTTGAATAAACATGTATACCGTAGTCTTAAGGCGAGTTTATGTTCACGTGAAGTAAGATTTCATGCTTAGACGCGGGTCAAGCCAGGCATCTGAGTTTAAGCTGTTCCTGGTAATAGGTAGCTTATTTTGATAATAAGTAGCCTTTGATCTACCTGAGCTCTCTGTTGGCTCTATTTGAATATTTATTGTTTATCTCAATCTTGAATTAAATAGAAATCCTGAGTTTGAAAAAAAATCCTGTTCACATACACAAGATAGAGACTGACTGAAAAAAGTTACAGTAAAGCATTCAGTTTAAGGGCATACAACTGTTAGTACGATTTCAAATTATGCAACGAAGAAAAATCCTTACTACAAATATGATTCCGGTAGATTGAGCTGTTTAAAACGTTAAAAATCAAGATGTCTTTTTAACGTTTACCGGAATCAAATATGATTCCGGTAGATGTAGGATATGTAACATAACATTAACAAACAAAACATTATTTGGTACGAGATTCTCACTCCAAAATTCACTCCAAGATGTAATATCGAAGAATACGGGTAGCTTAAGAGTTTAAACTAGCACTAGTGACGACAAAAAAAGTTCCTAGCGCCATCTAGACTTTGGCGTTTCATGGCACTTGTTTTATCAAGCTTCGAAATTGAGCTTTTTTATAAACTGAGATCAGACACTTAATGCTACACGAATTTTTTCAATTACAATAACCACTTCAATTTTCCTCTATCATTATACTGAAAAATGTCAAGAAATGTCAAACGCTAGATGGCGTTGGTGATTGTTTGTTGTTGTTGGCACTTTAATCGACACTTCCACCTTTTTAAGTTATCCACACTCTTTGTTCTAAACCTTGTATGTTTTAGCTGAAAAATACGGCCTGGAAATTGGTCCAGAAAAGGTCAAGTTTTACAGCTTTTAAATGTAACTATTATTCACCAAGAAGTTCACGAGCAAGCCCACACACAATTTTTTACCTGGTAATTGGGGGGAGGAAAGAAAAAAACAAAATAAGTGAATTATTTAGAACACAAAATCATAACAATCTCGATATTTGAAGGAGGGCTTCTACCTCCCTACGAACATATTTTTCTGCAAGTCATTAATTGTACACTAGTAGATACTGATAGATTGGATCAAGGATTGATTCAATCTATCAATCTATCAGGAAATGCCACACAAATCTGAGAAAAACACTAATCTTGTTCTATAGGACGTCAGGTTTTTATTTTTCAGGTTTAAATTCAAAAGAATTTATTTCACGACACAATAGCTAGTGACAACGAAGACCATACTGCCTTTGCATCATAGGAAAAACAAGAAGTTATGTGGATTGATGAACTTTCTGATGACGATGATTAAAATAAAATCTAATCAAATGTTCGGCTATATCAGCGACATGCAACGCATAAACTAAAACAAAGAAACCAACAAAGAATCTAACTCACTCAAAAAACTTCGATACAATGAAGACGAACTAACAAAGTGAAAATACCACTAGACAAAGCCTTAGCTTCATCACCTCATAGAAGTTCAGCTAAGATAGGTAAAAAAATATATTCAACTAAATTTTATTAAAATTTTAGCCAATTTCTTACTAAAATGTTGGTAGCTAGCCTTTATGTTTTTGGATACACTTTCACTTCGATTGGTTGCTGAATTTATTTTATGTTGCATTGAATCAGTTTTCATTAGACTTGTTTACACGTTGTTAAGTGCGTACTCGCCCTAATCTCTGCTTGAAGATACATTATCATTTAAGATTTTTTTTTTTTAATTTCAACGGTTTCACGGACAATTTGTTTAGTTCCCCTAGTAATTGGCTATTCGAAAAGTTTCCTCAAAAGGTGTGGAATGACAGAAATTTTAAAAATATGACTGCTCACAGTGAAATGAAAAAATATGTGAAATGAAATGAAAAAATGAAAGGTGTGGAATGACTGAAATTTCAAAAATGTGACTGCTCACAGTGAAATAAAAGAATATGGAACGAAAACTAACATTTATTTCAGAATTTAAGACAGTAATGCCTACCGTTTGCTGCTATAGACACTTTCCTAACTTTTGATAGGTTTCATTGATGAGCTCGCAGACTACAGATGCGCTTTTGAAACGCCCATTCACAATGAGGTTTTACTAATAACAAAATTCAGCTAGCACTAATTTGATAAGTTCAGACCTTTCACAGAATTTTCTGATTGGCTAAAAAAATTCCAGAAAAATTCAGATTGGCCCGAGTTAGCGTCAGCTAAATCTTGGTACTTTTAAAATCTCGTGTTGAATCGGCCTTAAGTTTTCCAAAACAGATCAACACACTTTTGTGGAATTTTTATGAAAAAAGGATGAGACTTTGGTTTAGAAAATGGGCTATTTTTGGTTTCCGAGAGTAAAATCCCCGTTAATACTTCAACCACAACCATTAGATTCATAAGAAGATGTAAACACAATGTAATTTGTTTTTCAGCTATTTTTCTATTTAAATTGAGAAACTGACCTGTCGAAGACAAAATAAGGCAGATACTTCAAAGATAGAAAGTTGCACAATGTCCTCAGGGCAGAAACTCGACCCTGTTGGGATTTCTGAGTAGTAAGATCGATAGCATCTTTCAACTTTTCTTCAATCTGATCAATTTCTGTCTGTTCTTCTGCTTCAAGTCCTGGAAAGAAACAGAATTAACACACTTACCCACGACTGACAGTTTAACGGAGCATTATTTGCAGGAAGGGTTCAGTGCTTCCGAAAACATTTTTTCTCTGATATAGTTTTTGCAAACTTTAGATTTTTTAACAAAAAAAAACTTCTTAAGGGAATCAAATGCCCCTTGAAAAAGTTTAAACGTTCTATTCAGCATAAAAAATATTCCTGAAGACTTTCAGAAGGGGGGGGGTGCTCGGACCTGGCCCTTATACAAAAATATAATGGTTATATAACAAAAGTAATCGTTTAATATATAAAATAGGAGCCTCTGTGTGTTCTCATTTTATGTTCATCTGTAACTTCAGGTGGAAATCAAATTGAAGATTTATATTCTCATTCAGATGGAACAAGGGATTTATGGAATGCAGGAAAATTGCGCACATTAACTTAGAGAAACGTCTTTTCGAAGACAAATATTGACAATTTTAACGACCTCAGAAAAAAATATGTCAAATTTTAGATTAAGTATCAAAACAAGCAAGTCACGTAGAGTATCATTTAATGACACTTTTATGTCGGACAAATAATAACAAGAATAATTATTATCAAATCAGGCAATTGATGAGCAATGACACATTTAAAAAAAAGCTAAGTGTTTTGAAAAATCAGCGTGGGAATCTTAGGCTGAAGCACATTCAATTTTCTCACAAGCACCGGGTCCGAATCGTGTTTTTAACGGGTTCGACAAAAATCGTTTTCAGATTCTCTGTGTTTAACCTAGCCAAACTTTACAGCGTTTTCATTTAACAAGTTCCAATCGTGTTGGACATAGGGTTTTCAAAACTGCAACATGCCAGAATAGCATGGTTGAATAAGAGTTCTGAGAAGACTCAAACCCATGTTGAACATGGCACTCAAAATAATCATCTGTACAACCCGTGTCAAACTCCGCTTTGGGTGTGGGTGGCCTGAAAACGGGGTTATGATCACAAAAGTATCAGTCCCGTTTCCAGTCATTGGGCTTGAAGCGGGTTCGACAAAATCGTTTTCAAGTTCTGTGTGTTCAATCTTGCGAAACTTTGAAGCATTTTTGTCCTCTGGTTCCAAGCGTGTTGCACATGGGTTTTTCAAAATAAGAACACGCCAGAATAGCATGGTTGAATACTGGTTCTAAAAAACCCAATGAAAAGTATTCAAAACAACAATCTGCGTAGCCCGTGCCCAACACCGTGTTGGATGTGAGGTGGATTAAAACAGGACACCGGTGTAGAGCTATTATCTACTTACAAGGCTATAGTATGTCGTTGAAAATATATTTTTTACGTTAACATTTAGCAAGGCCGTATCAGTGGGGGAGGGGATTGCCCCTGCCCGCTCCTCCAGTGTTTGTCCGACTCGTAAAAACGCAACAAAAATGAATATAAAAAAATGATACGTTTTTTAAAGTTCTTTTTTAGGGCAGAGAGTACTTGTCTATTATATGTCTATTATACACACACTCGATAAGTGAAGTTTGGTGACAATAAAATAGGATGTAATAGAATTCTTTATTAGCAAAATTGTCAAGGTCATTTATGATTTATTAAATTGGAAGCTAAGGCATCGGCTGACCGTCTCAAAGACAAAGAAAATTTAATTTTAACGCGATTCTTGAGGACATTTATGCGTTCTGGGAGCATATTTGTAGTTTTCACAATTTTGCTAATAAACTATTCTATTTTCATCATATTTTTTTCATTAGGTTAAATAGGTTTGGTTGAAATATGTTTGTTTAGGTTATGTATTTAATATATGTTATGCTCCCCCCCCCTAATGTCCAAATATATAGCCCAAATTTGTTTCAAAACAATTATATTTTCATCATAACTTTGTTTTATTTTATTAGCATTCACCAAACTTCACTTCTCGTGTGTTTTTTTTATAAAAGACAAGTACCCTAGCCTCTCTCCCATGCCACCTTTTCCCCCAAAGACATCGGATCAAAATTTTGAGATAGCCATTTGAATCGATGTTCAATGGCATAGTTAAAAAAACAATAAAAATGCCTTTGGGGATTGCATGAACTCCCATAGTCCCTGGGAAAAGGGCTGTAAGTTACGCTTGCATTTGTATGTATTTTTCAATATCCGGGGGGGGGCAAATTTGTAGTTTTTTCACTTTTTTCAATAAAAATACCAAATGGCAATTTTTATCTAAATCTAGGAGGGTACTGCTCCCCCTTGTCCACCCCCAATTTAACGCCACTGGTCGATAGTTAATATATTTTCAGCTAGAGCCCTTTTTATGTAGATGCTTCACTAGAGCCCCTTTCCATCCTAAGGGACACGAACCAGGATTCAAAGATAACCCATATTTCTAATGATTTAGAATAATAATGTTTTTTTATTATAATATACTTTAGACGATGAAAAGGTTGAATAATCCGCATTACTAAGCAAAATAGACGTTTTTGATTTCTTTTAGCAAGGCCGTAACCATGGAAGGAGGGGAGTAGAGGGTCTGAGCCCCCCCCCCCCCAAAAAAAGTCCGACTCATGAAAACGTAAAAAAATGCATAAAAACAATTTTTTGATGTGTTTTTAAAGATTTTTTTTGGTACCACCCACCCCCACCCCCACCCCAAACAGTTTTTCAACATTTCAGAAGAGATTGAGGCTAGTCTCATTCTGTTCAAACATTAATTTGTTGATGTTTAGCCCCAATTTATTTTGCTGAGAGTGAATTACCAGATAATTTTGTAGCGCCCTTCAAGCTTCTAACGTGGAGACAGAGTTTGCAAAGGAGTATTTGGGGCAGATCAAGCCACGCACATTTTCCCTTGACGTTTCCTTGCAATATTTTCACTAAGCAAAATGAAGATATTCAGATTATGAAAATTGATCCAACCACAACATTCTTGCTTAAATTCAGAAGTGGGGGAGAGATTCTCTAAATGAAAAATTCCGTCTGAATTTGGAAAATTTCAGAAGGAGAACCTTACCTTTAGGCCCCACCAAGGGCGGATCCAGGATTTTTTTTGGGGGGGGGGGAGGTTTACTAATTTTTTATTCAGTTTTCAACTAATTTTACTGATTTTTACCTAGGTTTTACTAATTTTCGACTCGGTCAAAAATTTCGGGGGGGGGGGAGGGGTTCCAACCCGGTCCCCCCCCCCCCCTGGGTACGGCCTTGGGCCCCACCCTGGGTCGTTCATTAGAATGTTGGTATACCTTCTTTATAAAGCACAACGAGCATTTTTCTATTTATCCTGCTATAGCTGAAACTAAACTATCAACCCTATCAAGAAAAATTTTACTTGATGCCGCGGAGTAAAAACAAGGTCAAGTCATAACTTATTAATGAGGGTAATTATAGCGTCAATATGAAAATAAAGTAATTTCAGTAATGATCATAGGTGATCAAACTAGGTAGACTTTATAGAGTATACTAATATAAACCATAATCATGCAAAAATTATATGGGACAAGGAAAAAAATTAAAATGAGGTTTTCGAACCAAATACAAAAATGAAAACCTGTGGTCCCAGAAGGGAATTAAAGATTCAGACGTGTTAAATTGTGCATATTGTGATTTAATTTTACACAAATCGTTCAGAACCTTTTAAGGGCTAATCGAATACAAAAATCAAAAATAAATAGTTCCAACAATATGGCCAAGGTTGAGAAGGGGACTGGTTTGAACAGCCCAACCAGAATCAAAATGAAACATCGTATAAGATTCCACAAAATTGTTGTTTGAAAAAAAAAAGAAGTTTGTTCAAATGCAAATGGAGACCGAGACTAAACTTAAAACAAGCAAAAATTGTCAGGAACGGAACGGCAGGGTGCCCCGCTTTACTAAAAACAATGTATTATCAACATTCTCATCAAGAAAATTAAGATACTTTCAATTTGTTTTAATAAATTTAATGACTTTCAATTTTGGTAAACTGCCAGGGGCGGATCTAGAGCAAAATCTTGGGAGGAGGTCAATGTGACAAAGGTGCCAATAATTAACCAAACTGACAAATTTAATCTAAAAAAGAAGGAAAAACAGGATAAGAGGGCGCCAGAAGAAATGGGGAGGGGGTCCTCGCGGCCCCCCTGGATCCGCCAGAGTAAGTATCCCCTCCCGCTATAGGTAATACTTGCCAGTATTAAGTTTCAACATCGCTCTCTATTCTTCCGAGAGCCATTTCGCTCAGAATAAGCCAAAAGATTCCTCCAAACCGCCCTCTATTTTAAAATAATTTTTTGATTTCTAATTCAAGTTGGTTTTCCATTTTTTCGTGTAAATGGTATTGAATGAGGGATCCTCTTAGCATTTAACAATAATTTTCCATTTTTACTTTAGTGGCAATAGATAATAATTCCATCAAGTTATTATTTTTTTGTGATTATGTCAGGAAATAATAAGGAATTAAATACAGAAAGAATCTTTTGTCCTAAGTTACAAATTAACGCTCGGCATTTAATTTAATTAATTTTGCAGACATTTTAAGCACAACCTTAGTTGTGGAGGAATAAAAATTATCCACATTGAATTTTGAAATCAAATCTTTGCAAAAGAGAAAAATTAGTAGGCCAGCGCGTAATGGACAACAGTGAGATAGTGAACAGTTCCAATACAGATAATTAAAATGATACAAAGGTCCTGAGGTGCCCAGGAGTACCACAATTCACGAAACTGAAGGGAGGGTAATGATTTATTTCATTAAAAAAAAAACAAAGATTCAAATAAAAGGTATTTTTCAAAATCGGGGGGAAAGGGCAAATTTGTTGTTTGTCTCATGAAAATGCCAACAAAAAGAATCATAATTGGGGGGGGGGAATTGATTTAGTTTGAAAACTAAATGTTGCCTTAAGTCAAAATAAACTGTGTTAATGCTAATTCCCAATAAGGCATCTCAGCAGTATCCCAAGAACGACTGAGGGTATTATGTTCAGACTTCCGGGGCTACATCTGCTCTTAAAATTCAACCAAGTCAAAATAGCGTTAAGTGTATCCAAGCTATGAAAGAAGGTACACAGATTTTTTTTTGCGAATGGTATCAAGTTTTCTATTTCAGGTCAACTATAGGAGGTATGAAACTAAATTAAACACTACTATTTATGTCCTTTTTTAATAGGGTGTATGTCGTTAAAAGTTGCTGAAAATTTTTCTCCAGCATACAAACAGCAGGCCAAACTATAAAGTCTTAACAAAAACCAAAAGATTTAAAGTATTATTTTCTTTTTCCCTGAAAAAACTATGTCAATATAAAATGGACAGAAATTAATTAAAAAAACTTTTTCCATAAAATAAATTTTTAAATGAAAAGTAAAGAACTCCGTTAAACAAAAAATGAGCAAAAATAAAATCAAATAATCTACTAAGCGTGAAACGAACAGAAATTAAAATAAATAACCGATTCAAACTTAAAACGAGCAGAAATTAACATGTGTAGGGCTCAAAACCCCTATGCCTTCTCAAGGCCAGAACATAATTTGCACGTTATTGAAAAAACATAAATGTTTTTACTTTTATAACTTTAATAAATCATATAATATTAACATTTTGATTACTAAATATCATTATATGTATATTAAACTAACTATGCACATTCATTATATGTACATTAAACTAACAATGCACATCTCAGGAAGAAAAAAAAATAATAATCATAGGCAGCGCAATAGCGCTGCCTAAGTAAAGAACGACGTTGGCACAACGTATTATTTTTTTCCTTTAGACCAGGGCACTTCGTATCGAAGGAGTTGTCGTAGAAACTTCGAAAAGGGCTCATTCGATCGGAAATTGGAATGGCTAGTGCCCTTTTTAATAGTCGAAAGTTATTGGAAGGCAACTAACACTCCTTCTACGCCCACACATTTCCCCAAACACTTCCAATCAAAATTTTGAGGTAGCCATTTTAATCAACGTAATTGATTTCCAGATAGAAATTATCTTTTTCTGGAGGACAAACTCGAACGAGCAGAAATTAATCTGAGTAGGGTTCTAAACCCTATGATTTCTAAGAGCCAGAATATAATTTGTACTTTACTTAAAAAAAGTATTTTAAATGTTTTCACTTTTAAAACTTTAAAGAATCAAAAATTAATTAAGATTTTAAGGAATAAATATCAGCATATGTATATTAAACTGACAATGCACATTTTTCAGTAAATTCATTTGAATTTTTTTCAGTAAAATACAAATTATATTCTGGCTTTTAGAAATCATAGGGTTTAGAACCCTATTCAGATTAATTTCTGCTCGTTTTGAGTTTGACTTATTTTAATTTCGGTTTGTTTTGGGTTTCATTTATTCATTAATGCTGATTTGTGGTAGTTGTATGCTTGGTAGATTAATTGATTCTATTTTGTTCATTTTTGGTTTAATGGAGTTCTTAACTTTTTTTTTAAAAACTTATTTGGTGCAAAATGTTTTTTGATTAATTTCTGTTCGTTTTATATTCACATAGTCTTTTTTCAGTGAGAAAGAGTGAGCCTCTTCTGAAGTTAAACAACCATCCATGGGCGCCCATAAGCTGAATTCCAGGGGGGGGGGCAAACCTCGTCTAATTGGCAGCGCTATTGCGCTGCCTATGCTTACAACTCACTGTTCAGATGAATTTGAATAATAGTATTCGTTTACAAATCAATACTCATTTGGAATTTTCATCACAGGACAGTTTCTTTGAAAACTTTTTTTTGGTTAAAAGAGGTCATGAACGCCCTCGGAAAATTGCCCAAGAAGGGGTGAAAGAGGGCAAGTTCTACCAGGATTTTTGTTTTTAGCTAGATAAATGGGAATGTTTCTTGTTTTTACTATTCATATAAGTTTGTTTGATGTCTTTCGAAAAAAACGGGGGATGAACGGCGTATATATAAAGAATTGAGGTAGTGCTCTAGTAACCGGGCAACACACGGGATATGGTATAGCGAACATGATAACAGGAACTAGTGAAGCAGGTTCTTTCAAAGGAGAATTCCTATGCCGAGCATTGCAAACTAGGGTTTCTCACTCCGTTTACAATATTAAAACTTTGGTTTTTGGGGTTGAAGGGGCAAAGTTGTTTGGGGTTGAAGATTAGGTTAATATATACTATGCTATGCTTTACCCCTATCCCCCTAATGTGCAAATATGTAGCCGAAATTTGTTTCTAAACTATTATTAATCTAAAAAAAAAATAGTTTTCCCGAGGGAAGTAAAGACCGAAGTTGAAACTTAAAAAGGACAAAAATTATTATTTCACAGCCTGTTACCGATTATTTCTCCCTATACAACAGTGAATTTCAAGCTATGATACAAATTCTAAAGTTAGTCTTTAGTCCTAATACTATCAAGATGGCTTTACTTCGAACTTGTGTACAAACTAATCATGACATGTCCTTTTCAGAACCAAAACGAGAGCCAGTCATTGAACTGAGCCATTGTGAAGAGGTGATACCAACATTAAACGTAAAAAAAAGAAGCAAAATCCTAAAATGGATTGTTGCTTTATCATAAAATGGATTGATCCTAAAGGGGATTTATAACATTTTTATTCTGTAAGAAGTGTCCTTGATTGGTTTGCTTTTACTGTACGAAAACTCCTATATGATTTTGTTTTCAGTGTAGCGCTAGTTTTGTACAATCCTAAAAGCATAGGGAAACATAATTAGTTTGTTTATTTGTACTAGTTTTATTGATATATACTAAATAGGCTGTGAAGTAATAATTTTTGTCCGTTTTAAGTTTGAACTTCGCTCTTTACCTTCCTCGGGAAAACTTTTTTTTTAAATTAGAAAGACAAATGAAAATAGTTCTGTAGGAGAATTCAGGTAATTCCTCCCAAAATGTTTGAAATGGAAATAAACTTAGTTTCTAATACCATTTATCGTACATACACAAGAAATGATCTTTTTTGAAATTTCGATTCACTTCTAAGTAATGAGTGGCTTACAGTGATGCCAAACGTGGTACAATTGTACCAATTTGGTACATTTCACCTCTACTGGTACAATTTAGTACAATCCCATAAAATATGGTACATTTTACAAAATTATGGTACAATTCAATATTTTTGTACCCTATGTCAGTATTCTTTGATCTACAAATATTTTATTTCACCCTGATCTGTTCCGCATAGTCAAGATAAGGGATAGACAAGCAGTCACCTATTTTCCTTTTTTCGTAAACTGACACTTCACTTCCGGTGTCCAAAGGTCGACAAAAACATCTTTCTGTGTATCAACATCAATTCTTACCAATTGAAAATGAGGCTATAATGACACTTGGATTCGTGATGGTTGGGAATCTAGCGGAATAAAAACAAAAGCCAACCCCAGGTGAATCTCTTCAGTTTGAAAATTTTTATTCATGAAAAAGGAACCTGCTTGGTTAATGCTAATGAAATAAAATAGGATGAATGTATAATAGTTTAGAGACAAATTTGGGCTATATATTTGCACATTAGGGGGGGGGGTGTTGGGCAAAGCATAGCATATATAAAATACGTAACCTAACATCGGCACCTTCCCCCCCCCCCCCTCCCGAACCCCAAAAGCAACACTTTAAATATCTCATACGCAATTAAAACACGCCATACATTGTATTTCTCTACAGCGGCGTCTTGAATCATCCCGTAAAAATGGGTTTTTCGTCTCTTCTACAGTTGGACATATATCAAAGAGAAGGTATAACGAAGGAGTAACTATATAGTGATATATGACATAATATATTGTGCAATGAAACCAGTCACAAAAAAATCGCAAGACGGGTTAAATGCAAGAAACCACTATAGGGGAAGACAATGCAAAGCGTGGTTTTCATTGCGTTTATGAGATTTAACCTGTTTTTTTTTGGGGTTTTGGGGGGGGGAGTTACTTAGCGTAGGTTAGGTTACATATTTAATATAAGCTATGCTTTACCCCCCCCCCCCCCCTAATGTGCAAATATATAGTCCAAATTTGTTTATAGACTATTATATATTCATCCTATTTTATTTTATTAGCATTAATCAAACTTGACTTCTTTAGCAGTATATAGTCACCATCTAATGCATAAGTACCGTATATATATATATATATATATATATATATATATATATATATATATATATATATATATATATATATATATATATATATATATATATATATATATATATATATATATATATATATATATATATATATATATATATTGTAAAGTATTTGGAACATAGATTCGAGAAGGCTTTTCCGGGTGTCTCATTTCTCAGAGATTTGGCCATTTATGTGTCAACGCAACGAGAGTGGTCCAGGGGGAGGGCTCTCGGTACTAAGACTAGTCGTGGGAAAGGGCTCGTTCCCAGGCATGGTCGAACAACCAATAGCTGGAACTTCCGGTCCAGGAAAGCTATACTCTTGGTACACTTCTAAAGGCAGTCCATCTTTTGCCTTCGTCGTAGTTAGTTGTTCTTGTGCTACCTTATTTTCTCTGTGTGTATTCTCACATTATTAAATAAAGACCATGTACCAACGTTTATCGTGTATCTTTGGAATTACGTAAACCGTTACATATGCCAATATAAAAAGGCCATACAAATAAAGAACTAAACAGAGGTTTACAATACATATATATATATATATATATATATATATATATATATATATATATATATATATATATATATATATATATATATATATATATATATATATATATATATATATATACATGTATATATATTTTTAATATAAGCCTAAAATTGGGGCTATTGAGAAGAAAACGTGTTGAAATGATTCATTTTACTTGTTTAAAACTTAAAACAAACAGAAATTATTACGTATATAAAGGGGGTTGCCCCCTCCTCAATACCTTGCTCTTTACGCTTAAGTTTTTTAGTGCTCTTAAAAAGCGTCTTAGCTTATTGTTCTAAATAAACGGTCCTTATCTTTCGGGAGTCATTCTTAAGGAATTAGGACAAAATTCAAACTTTAGTGTAAAGAGCGAGGTGTTGAGGAGGGGGTAACCCCCTTTATATACCTAATAATTTTTGTCTTTTTTAAGTTTTGATGTTGCTCCTTACTTTCAGTTGAAAAGACTTTTTTTTTGTTTCTGATCGTTATTAAATAAGCCAGGAATTCTGGCCCCACCTCCACAGAGAAACCCCTCCCCACGGAAATATCCTCTAGACAATTCGATCCCGGTGAAAATTTACCCCGGACTATTACTCTTAACCATTCTGAGCGTAAAATTGAGACGGAAAAGAGAAAGCAAGACATATAAAAATAACTTTGTATAAGAATTCTGGCAAATTCCCCCAGTGTATAATTTCCCCTGACAATTCCCCTCCCTGGAAAATTTCTTCCCCATGGAAAACCTCCCAGCAGAAAATGTGTCCCCCCACCCAATAATGTATGGATACATCTCAATAACAAACACTATTCCCAAACAATGGCCAAATTTATAGCCTGAAGACCTATCCCCTGGGGCTGTGGGGGGGCATGTTATACACGAACGCAATTTTATTCGGTCTTTTAACTATGATGAAAAAAATACCTATCCATAAATTTTGATCGGCCAATTTTTGGAAAAAGGTGCGTGGGAGGGACCTAGCTTCCATTTAATTTACGTTCACTTAAAAAGCGCACTATAACTTGTAATTTTTATTAGAATGAGCCCTGTTTCGATATTCTAGGATCACTGGGTCGATACGATCGCCCCTGGGAAAAAAAATAATAAACACGCATCTGTGATCTTTCTTCTGGCAAAAAAAAAACAAAATTCCACATCTTCGCAGATAGAAGCTTGAATCCTCTACAACAGAGTTCTCTGATACGCTGAACCTGACGGTGTGATTTTTATTAAGTTTGACTTTTAGGGGGGGTTTCCCCCTTTTTTCAAAAATCAGGAAAATTTTCTCCGTCTCGTAACTTTTGATAGGTAAAACTAAACTTAATGAAATTTATATATTTAAAATCAGCATAAAAAGGTAATTCTTTTGATATGTATATATTGGTATAAAAATCCCGTTTTTTAGAGATTCGGTTGCTTTTGAGCCGATTCGCTCCTTAATTACAGTTCGTTACCAAAAACTGTTTGATAATGTAATTAAAAAACAATTTTATCTCATGACCAGCGAAGTTCTTCTTTGGTACTTGTATTTGTGAAATTTCTGTATTTTGAAGACCAGCATTGATGGCAAAAAGACAGTGTGAGGGTTTTATTGAAGCCTGTTGGCTAAATCGTAAAAAAAAACTCATGTTTAAAAAACAGAGAATAAAATGCATTGTTTTACAAATAAACTCTTTTCAAGAGGATCGAAAAATTTCAAAATTTAACATCAAAATGTCTCCAGGATATGGAAAGTCCAGGAGAATTTTTCCTCCCCATTTGATTCCGTGATCTCCCATTGCCTTTCCTGTGCTCCTTAAGACAAAGTCCATCAAAATAATCCATATAAAGGGGGACAGAACACAACCCTGCTTAACTCCTGATTTGAAACAAAACCAGCTACTAACCTCATTTCCTACCTTAACCGCAGCAGTGTTATTCTCGTTCATAGCGCTAATCACTTTCATGTATTTGTCTGGTATACCATACAAAGATAAAAACCTTTAGTAAAGCTCTCCTATCAACAGAATCGAACGCTTGCTCATAATCTATAAAACTGAGGACCAAAGGTGTTTGAAAACTCAGGCACTTCTCAATTATTAGCCTAAAAGTGAAAATTTGGTCGAAACATTCTCTAACTTTTCTAAGACCGCGCTGTTCTTCTCTTAAAACTTTGTCTACGGTATCTCTCAGTCTCAAAAGTTTCATATTACTAAGTAATTCACTACCTAAACAGACCAGACTAATGCCTCAATAATTATTGCGCTCACTTTTATCATCTTTCTTATAAAGTGGCTTAATTAAGGTTTTCCTAAAATCGTTGGGTACTTTTAACGACTGGAAAAGGATACAGAAAATCTGCAACTGTAAGTGCCGCCATGGCTTCTGACTCAGATAGTGATGTTTAATGTCGTGTTTTTAATATTTTCTGATGTATATCTTTTGTAGTATAAATAAGTTGAAAACTCATATAACTCAAAGTTTATAAAGCCAGTTCCAGTTTTAAAAATAAAATATGATTTAAGGTGATTTAAAAAATAGTGAAAGACATGGTCTCAATTGTACCATTTGTGGGGATATATCAAACTCGACCGTACAAGGTGAGTGGAGTATCTTTTAAATGCATTTTGGTGAAAAATATTGTTTCAACATTAAAATCTCCAGTACGTGTTAGACCAGACTACAACCTCCAAAGTCATTTCTTTAATCAGTCTCAATTTAAAAAGGATTTTTTCCTGTATTGTTTATAGGCGGTAGCTTATATTAGGGAGGGCTACAGGAACGATCCTACCCTCTATCGAGATCTTCATAAAAGGGAAAAGGGGAATTTTATGCAAACTATTAAATAAAAAAGCAACTCTCAGCAACTGCTTCTCTGCAATATTTTGTAAGGATACAATGTTAAAATGTAATTTTAGCCCTTAATTTGTATTAAAATCGTCATTTGGGATCAATTTCAAGCGGTGCTATAAATGGTTGTAAATGGCCGAAACGACTTTTGTTGGTCTGTAGTAAAATGTTTATGTAGTAATATATTTTACTCTGAACAATTCCTTCAGGTACTGTCAGGAATAATGTACTGTATTAAAAGAAAAAGAAAAACAAAGAAAAGGAGAGAGAAAGTAAATAAAAATGTCTTATGCAACATTTTCATCGATAGTACTTTACGTCACCGACGATCCGCGTGTTACGCGAAGCGTAACATGCGGGAAAAATTTGGGATATGGTACAATTTTATTGTCTTTGGTACATTTTTCATGCAATTTGTGGTACATTTTGTTAAGACGTGTTGGTAACACTGGTGGCTTATCTATATAGGGACTGGTCAAATAACTCCCTAAGCCTAAAGACACATTGATGTTGAGCTAGCAAAATTTTCCGCTAGCATATCGATATGCAAACCTGTTCGCTTAATTAATCTTTTTTGTCGAAGCTGCTCGTCTAGAGCTACTTTCTTAAGTGCTACTGAATTTAATTTTTTTAAACTAAGAATTAAAGATCTATTTCTTATTTTATTTCTTCTTTGGAGGTGATTAGAAGTTATATAAAAGGTTTTCAACTGAAACTAAGGAGCAACATTGGAACTAAAAACGAACAGAAATTATTCCATATATATATATATATATATATATATATATATATATATATATATATATATATATATATATATATATATATATATATATATATATATATATATATATATATATATATATATATATATATAAAAATATATATATATATATATATATATATATATATATATATATATATATATATATATATATATATATATATATATATATATATATATATATATATATATATATATATATATATATATATATATATATACTTATACATATAGGCTATAATCAATGCAGTGTTGTTTTTAAATTAAATTTTAATAATAAACGAGCAAAGATTAATTTAAAAAACAAAGTTTCTCCGAGGGAAGTAAAGAGCGAACTCGAAACTTAAAACGAACAAAAATCATTACTTCCCAGCCTTTCTAGCATATATCAATAAAACTACTGCGAATAAATCAACCGGTGATATTTTCTAATGTTTATAGAATTACAGAAAACTACCGCTTTACTGTAAACATAAAAGCCAAATAAAAAAAACAACAAGAATATTGATTTAGGAGTCAAAAGTAAATATTGATGAAACAGCATACAAGATAATGGATTGATTTATCAGATAATATCTTGGTTTCACCCAGTATTACTCGAAATGAAGAACATATCAACCGTAATATGAACTTTGAAAATCCAGTTATTTCTCTCTACAAAAGGGAGAATTTCAAGTAGTGATACAGATTCTAAAGCGAGTCCGTAGTCTTAATACTAATAAGATTCTTTCACTTCGAACTTAACTACAAACCAATCATGAAATGTCCTTTTCAGATCCAAAACCACAGTCAATCATCGAACTGAGCTCATTGTGCGGACGTGATGCCAAATTAAACGAAAAAAACATAAAGCAACAATCTAAAAATGCTTTACTCTAGTTTTCTGTAATCCTACAATCATAGGGAAATATCACCAGTTGATTTAGTTGCACTAGTTTTACTGATATATGTTAGAAAGGCAGGGAAGTAATAATTCTTTTTCGTTTCAAGTTTCAACTTCGCTCTTTACTTCCCTCGGAAAAACTTTGTTTTTTTTAATTTCATTAAAAAAAGGGCACTAGAACTTTCAATTTCAGATTTAATGAGCCCTCTCCCGATCTTTTAGGACTATCAATTGACTCGATACGATCACCCAGGGGAAAAAACGAAGAAAAACAAAACAAATACAAATAAACACGCATTCGTGATCTTTCTTCCGGCAAAAAATCCACATTTTTGTAGATGGGAGCTTAAAGCCTTTACAGTGGGGTTCTCCAATATATTGAATTTGATGGTGTGACTTTCGCTAATATGATTTGAATTTTTGGGGGCCTCCCCCCTTTTCTGAAATCAGGCAAATTTTCTCAGGTTCGTAGCGTTTGATGGAAAACCTTAAACTTAATAAATTTTATAAATTTGAATTAGCATAAAAAGCAAATTCTTTTCATGCATGAATTGCATCAGATGCATCAGTCGCTCCATACTAACAGTTCAGTGCCACGAACTGTTTGACTTTTGTACGTCTGAACCACATTTCATATAATTATCCAGTAAGCTTATCGCAGATCATTTCTGGTCTTCGTTCTCGGTGCGAACAAAAAGCTCCTCCCACTTCTTCGTGCAGTTATTAATAGCGGGTTTCCACTTGTTTCCGATTGTTTCGCGCAAAGTGCATTATTCGTAATAGCGGGTTTCCACTTGTTTCCGATTGTTTCGCGTCTGACTTGTCTACCCGTGAAAATATCTGATGCCGCTTATGTTTCTATGTTCTCTGGAGCACTCGCACCCCGGTCCGGGTTTTTATAATGGGTGAGATAGGGAATGATCATACTGGATAATTATATTAACTGTGGTCTGAGCTCTTGTGGTACGGAATTATTTAAACAAAATACTATATAGTAAAACATCTGAAAGGAGATTTGGGGCTTTTCAATTTAAGGAGTGTTAGATTGGTTAGAATGGTAAAGTTTTGGGAGAAAATTATTAGGCTACCTAGAATTCGGCTTTTTAAGTCAGCTTATTTGGTGAGCTTGAAGGACGGTAGATGCGATTTTTGGCCAAATCAGGTGAAAAAAATACTGGACCTTTGTGGCCTTTCGGAGATGTGGAATGAAGGGAAAAGCCACATGGGTGAAAATCGGAGGAGGAGAAAGTAACGTTCGTCTAAAACATATTCATGCGTCAATCACGGGGAAATATATTCCTTAGACTTTCTTTGTTAAACTATACCGTAGCCAATTAAACCCAGTAAATCCTTATCTTTCATTAAGACATAAACAGCAAAAAAGGACGAATTAAAAGTGGTACAAAAGCCATCTTTCCAAAACCAGGAAAAGTCGAGTCTGGCAATTTTTGATAAAAACTGCATCTTCAGATTCAAGTGGCTCTCAACACCTGCGTCTTTTAATAAAGATATGACGTCATAATAAATTGGATAAAATGTCCATATTTTCACCTTTAAATGACGTCACACGGTAGACTACATCACATTGAAACAAATCATAATATAAAAACAAGCTGACGTCACCTAACATGACGTCATGCAACATATAAAACAGATGCATTAACACAATTCACCTCAATAGTGATTGTTAGCTATTAGTGAAAACACTTTGAAAAACATAATGCTGTCAAGAGAGCAAGCTAAATATAAGAAAAATTCAACGAAGCCTCAAAGCAGAGTAACTGAATTTTTAGGTAATCTTAAGAAAAGAGGGATTGAATCAATTCCAAAATTTTTTGATAAAAATCAAGAGAAAAGCTCATCAGGGGAAGCAATTCAGAGACTAAAAGAAACTGAATGTAAACTCGCTACTAAAACAAATTTTTTGGAAACAAGAATTGCTGAAGAGCTTATTGGTGCTAAGAAAAATTATGCGAAAAACAAGGAAGCTGCTCTACTAGCACTAAAGAAAAAGAAGTTATATGAGGAGCAGTTGCAGCAGGTACTTGGAACATTATCAACAATTAATCGTCAACTTGAAACCCATAAATTAATGGAACGGCAAGAAATTTCTAGTCCTCTAACTCTTAGCCAGGAAGTAGGTGAGGAAGAATTAGAAAAAGAGCTTGGAGAACTTCTCCGGGAGAAAATGGACCTACAACTCTTTGAAGTAAACCCAACGACTGAACCATTACTAACTGTAATCACAGCCAAGGCAGCCCAGAGCAAGCTAAGCGAATTCCGTCTCGAAGAGAAAAAAGATTTACAGGAGCTGGAAGATTGGAGTAAGATGCAGTTTCAATCTGAAATGTATACATTAGCGGATGTGCAAGAAACAAATGAAGAGATATCCTATGCAATGTCTAATCTTCTAGCTTTTGGCGAGGAAACAGACGAGGACGAATTAGAAAAAGAGCTTGGAGAACTTCTGCAGGAAGAAGTGGGCTCACAGGTCCTTGAAGTAAAGCCAAGGACTCCAGAATTAACGAAGCCAGTCCAGACCAAGTTAAGTGAATCCTGTGTGGAAGAGAAAAATGGAGATTTACAGGAACTGAAAGACAAGGGTAAGAGGAGCCAGCAGAAATTAAAAGCATTTGACATTGAAGATGATTATTACAAAATCCATCAAATAGAAGACAAAATATGTTATTATTTATCAAGACGTGATATTACGCATCAAGGTCTCATTGATATTGATCAAATGCTAGAAACTCTAACCAATGAGCTGGATCCAATTGATAGTATCAAAATAAACGCTATTGACACCATCCTCGAGATAATTCAGATTCAGAAATCCCGTTTGGCTGGCCTCTATATGTTGGAGTCAACTCCAAAGTATTTAGAAGATTTGAAGAGGATAAATAATTTACACAGAGAAATGAGACAGGAAAAGCTGAAAGCATCAAAGAAAAGCTCGCTTAAAGGTAGATTAAGGTTCCTGATGTTTGAAAAAAGTACATATTTTCGAAGCCTTAAAATTCAGTCAGACAAAGATCTTGATATCCCGGATATGGTGATACAAGACAAAGAAGTACGAGACCTGTGGCGTTATCTTAGGGGTTGTAGAAGGTTAGATGCAGACCTAGAACGTAAAATTATGGATCTTGAAGAAACAGTGCAAAACCTTTCCAAAAAGTTGGAAGTAATCAAAAATAAAGCGAACTATGCAATCGAGACGTTCCTGAAGTCAATAAAGGTGGAGAAATTACGTGGGGCTGCCAAGTATCTGCTGAAATCAGACGAAAATTACCTAAGACCATGGAACAGGCTACAGTGCTTGGATGAAGAAATTTACCAACTGAAGGCAAGCACAAAATGTCAGGAAAAGTGTGACACAAGTGCCGATGAGAACACATTTTGCATGAATTGGCAAGTAACTTGGCTGAAAGAAGGTGGTTCATAAGAAAGTCAAGGGAGTTTTGATATTGAACGTGACGTTTATGAAGCTTAAATGCCTCATATGTGAAAGGTCTAACGGTGTGCAGAGACCTGTGGGTTCTTGTTATGATTTTTTTTTCGGCCTAGTGTTTATTTTTGTTGTATGAAATTTACTAAGTAATAAAACACAGTAAAAAATTTCACTCCATGAATTTCTTGTTTGTTTCTCAAGGTCACAATGTAAATATGTAAAAGGTAGCGAAAATGCGGTTCAGAAATGGGACACATCACAGCGCACGGACTGGGAAGTTACCAATACGTCAGAGCAATAGCTTCACAGTAATAGGTCTCCCATAGTCCCATTGTAATGTGCTAAATGTTTGTCATTGTGCGTGCGCGAAAGGTAGTCATGAAGAGAGGTGTGTGACTGATGTCTCTGAAAAATCTTTAATGGATAGTATAAAGTTTTCGCTGCTGTTTATGTATTTGAACTGTGCTCAAGGTCTACCGTCAAGTCTCATTTGTGCAGAATGTTTGCCCCTGCCAGCGTTCATCTATAAAAAATGTAAAAATATAATGTATAATATGATATAAAAGTAGTATCCCCTCAATCCATTCCAGAAGACAGATAGGAAATTAGCATAGGATTCCAGAAGACAGATAGGGAATTAGCGTAGGATTCCAGAAGACAGATATGGAATTAGCATAGGATTCTAGAAGACAGATAGCTAATTAGCATAGCATTCCAGAAGACAGATAGGGAATTAGCATAGAATTCCAGAATACAAATAGGGAATTAGCATAGGATTCCAGAAGACAGATAGGGAATTCGCATAGGATTCCAGAAGATAGCCCCTGTTTCAAGCGCATGCTCTGTTTTTGTGACCAGGTGACGCAATCTTCTCTTAGTATTAAAAAAGTGTTCATTGTGTCAACATCAAGGATATTGTAATGGAAACTTATACACTATTGAATATTGAAAGTGCTAGCAATAGCGAGATAGAGCGTCGACCGCCTAAAGTAGAAGTGGCAAGTACACGGGGTTACCGATTAACCCTATAATGGGAAAAAATGCTTAAGGGGTATCTTATATCATGATGCAAATTTAAGTCGGAAGAACAATTATACTTTTCGGCTAAAGTGAATATAGTGCATATACAGAAACTACTAGACGGGTTAAACGCATTAGCGAAATGTATTTAAGAGAACGATCTATAAAAAAAATTTGTTACGAGCAGATCTTTTAGTCTATAATTGGAAGTGAGAGTGTTAAAAAATGGCTGGATTTGAGAACCAGAAAATCTTAAGTACTCTTGTAAAATTGGAAAAGTGGTTAATTTTATATGATGATTTTCTAGAGCTATCTCTTCAAAGAAAAACTTTTTCTTGAGAAATGGATTACTTATTATTTTACTTACTTATTCAAATTAGTTACTTGACAATTCCACTGTAATATTCTCTCCATACGTAAGATTGTGCATTCAAAGAGGTTTGACTTAATCTTAAGACAACATTTAGTTTTTAAACATAACGGGCAAACAGGAGGTGGGCGTGGGAGGGAGACTAGTTATCCTCCAATCGCTTTCGACTATTAAAAAGGGAACTAGCCCTTTGAATTTCCAATCAAATCAGCCTTTTTTGAAGTTTCTACAACAACACTTTCTATAAAAACCTAATATGCCCCCAGGGCACAACTTACAACTCTTGCCCCGAGGGCTCTGGCGGATTGTCCTCCTCAAAAACATAATTTCTATCCAGAAATCAACTATGCTGAACATCGGATGTGTTTGGGAAATGGTGGGCGTGGAAGGGGTGTTAGTTGCCTTCCAATTAATTTCGACTATTAAGAGGGCACAAGCCACTCCAATTTCCAATCGAATGAGCCCTTTTCGAAGTTTCTACGACAACTCCGTCGATACGAAGTGCCCTGGTCTAAAGAAAAAAAAATAATAATAATAGT